>NW_027487459.1:0-15227 GCF_050908995.1 Andrena cerasifolii | reverse complement strand
TTTTTCAAATTTTTAAATTTTTTTTAAATTTTCTTATATATTTTTTTTAATTTTTAAAATTTTTTTTAATTTTTAAATATTATTAAAAATTTTAAAAAGTTTTTTTTTAACATTTTTTTTTAAATTTTTATTTTAATTTTTTTTAACTATAAAATTTTTTTTTAATTTTTAAAATTTTTTTTAATTTTTAAATTTTTTTTTAACTTTAAATTTTTTTTTTAATTTTTAAATTTTTTTTAATTTTAATTTTTTTTAATTTTTAAAATTTTTTTTTATTTTTTAAAATTTTTTTTATTTTTTTTTAATTTTTGAAAATTTTTCTAAATTTTTTAAAAAATTTTTTAAAAGTATTATTTTTATATTTCAAAAATGTTTTAATTTTTTTTAATTTTTTCAAATTTTTAAATTTTCTTAAATTTTCTTATATTTTTTATAATTTTTAATTTTTTTTTGTTTTTTTTTAATCTTTGAAAATTTTTCTAAATTTTTTTTTAATTTATTTAAAAGTATTATTTTTTTATTTCAAAAAATGTTTTTTAATTTTTAAAATTTAAAAAAAAAATTATTTTATTTTTTTTTAATTTTTGAAAATTTTTCTAAATTTTTTTTTAATTTTTTTAAAAGTATTATTTTTTATTTCAAAAATGTTTTTAATTTTTTAATTTTTTCAAATTTTAAATTTTTAAAAATTTCTTATATTTTTTCTTAATTTTTAAATTTTTTTTTAATTTTTAAAAATTTTTAAAATTTAAAAAAATTTTTTTTAATTTTTAAAATTTTTTTTTAATTTTTAAAATTTTTTTTTAATTTTTAAATTTTTTTTTAATTTTTAAATTTTTTATTTTTTTTAATTTTTGAAATTTTTCTAAATTTTTTTTTTAATTTTTTTAAAAGTATTATTTTTTTATTTCAAAAATGTTTTTCATTTTTTTTAATTTTTTCAAATTTTTAAATTTTTCTTAAATTTTCTTATATTTTTTTTTTAATTTTTAAATTTTTTTTTAATTTTTAAAATTTTTAAAAATTTAAAAAAAATTTTTTTTAACATTTTTTTTTAAATTTTTATTTTAATTTTTTTAATTTTTAATTTTTTTTAAAAAATTATTTATATTCTTTTAATTTTTTTAATTTAAATTTTTTTTAATTTTTAAATTTTTTAACTTTAAAATTTTTTTTAATTTGTAAAATTTTTTTTAATTTTAAATTTTTTTTTTAATTTTTAAAATTTTTATTTTTTTTAATTTTTGAAAATTTTTCTAAATTTTTTTGAAAATTTTTCTAAATTTTTTTTAAAATTTTTTTAAAAGTATTATTTCTTATTTCAAAAATGTTTTTAATTTTTTTAATTTTTTCAAATTTTTAAATTTTTTAAAATTTTCTTATATTTTTTTAATTTTTAAAAATTTAAAAATTTTTTTTAACATTTTTTTTTTAAATTTTTATTTTAATTTTTTTAATTTTTAATTTTTTTTTAAAAATTATTTATATTCTTTTAATTTTTTAAATTTAAATTTTTTTTAATTTTTAAATTTTTTTAACTTTAAAATTTTTTTTTAATTTTTAAAATTTTTTTTAATTTTTAAATTTTTTTTTTAATTTTAAATTTTTTTATTTTTTTTAATTTTTGAAAATTTTTCTAAATTTTTTAAAAATTTTTTAAAAGTATTATTTTTTTATTTCAAAAATGTTTTTAATTTTTTTTAATTTTTTCAAATTTTTAAATTTTTCTTAAATTTTCTTATATTTTTTTTAATTTTTAAAAATTTTTAAAAAATTTTTTTTAACATTTTTTTTTAAAATTTTTATTTTAATTTTTTTTTAATTTTTAATTTTTTTTAAAAAAAATTATTTATATTCTTTTAATTTTTTTAATTTAAATTTTTTTTAATTTTTAAATTTTTTTTAACTTTAAAATTTTTTTTAATTTTTAAAAATTTTTTTTTAATTCTTAAATTTTTTTTTATAATTTTAAAAAAAAATTTTTAATTTTTAATTTTTTTTTAATTTTTAAATTTTTTTTATAATTTAAAAAAAATTTTTTAATTTTTAAATTTTTTTTGTAATTTTAAAAAATTTTTTTTTAATTTTTAAATTTTTTTTTATTTTTTTTTTATTTTTGAAAATTTTTCTAAATTTTTTTTTAAATTTTTTTAAAAGTATTATTTCTTATTTCAAAAATGTTTTTAATTTTTTTAATTTTTTCAAATTTTTAAATTTTTTAAAAATTTTCTTATATTTTTTCTTAATTTTTAAATTTTTTTTTAATTTTTAAAAATTTTTTAAAATTTAAAAAAATTTTTTTTTTAATTTTTAAATTTTTTTTTTTAATTTTTAAATTTTTTTTTATAATTAAAAAAATTTTTTTTTTAATTTTTAAAATTTTTTTAATTTTTAAATTTTTTTATTTTTTTTTAATTTTTGAAAATTTTTCTAAATTTTTTAAAAATTTTTTAAAAGTATTATTTTTTTATTTCAAAAATGTTTTTAATTTTTTTTAATTTTTTCAAATTTTTAAATTTTTCTTAAATTTTCTTATATTTTTTTTTAATTTTTAAATTTTTTTTGTTTTTTTTTAATCTTTGAAAATTCGTCTAAATTTTTTTTTAATTTATTTAAAAGTATTATTTTTTTATTTCAAAAAATGTTTTTTAATTTTTAAAATTTTAAAAAAAATTTATTCTATTTTTTTTTAATTTTTGAAAATTTTTCTAAATTTTTTTTTTAATTTTTTTAAAAGTATTATTTTTTTATTTCAAAAATGTTTTTCATTTTTTTTAATTTTTTCAAATTTTTAAATTTTTCTTAAATTTTCTTATATTTTTTTTTAATTTTTAAAATTTTTTTTTAATTTTTAAAAATTTTTAAAAATTTAAAAAAATTTTTTTTTAACATTTTTTTTAAATTTTTATTTTAATTTTTTTTAATTTTTAATTTTTTTAAAAAATTATTTATATTCTTTTAATTTTTTTAATTTAAATTTTTTTTAATTTTTAAATTTTTTTAACTTTAAAATTTTTTTTTTAATTTGTAAATTTTTTTTTTAATTTTTAAATTTTTTTTTAATTTTTAAATTTTTTTATTTTTTTTTAATTTTTGAAAATTTTTCTAAATTTTTTTAAAATTTTTTAAAAGCATTATTTTTTTATTTCAAAAATGTTTTTATTTTTTTTTAATTTTTTCAAATTTTTAAATTTTTCTTAAATTTTCTTATATTTTTTCTTAATTTTTAAATTTTTTTTAATTTTTAAAAATTTTTTAAAACTTAAAAAATTTTTTTTTTAATTTTTAAAATTTTTTTTTAATTTTTAAATTTTTTTTTTAATTTTTAAATTTTTTTTTAATTTTTAAATTTTTTTATTTTTTTTAATTTTTGAAAATTTTTCTAAATTTTTTTAAAATTTTTTTTAAAGTATTATTTTTTTATTTCAAAAATGTTTTTAATTTTTTTTAATTTTTTCAAATTTTTAAATTTTTCTTAAATTTTCTTATATTTTTTTAATTTTTAAAAATTTAAAAAAATTTTTTTTAACATTTTTTTTTAAATTTTTATTTTAATTTTTTTTAATTTTTAATTTTTTTTAAAAAATTATTTATGTTCTTTTAATTTTTTTAATTTAAATTTTTTTTAATTTTTAAATTTTTTTAACTTTAAAATTTTTTTTTAATTTGTAAAATTTTTTTTTAATTTTTAAATTTTTTTTTAATTTTTAAATATTTTTAAAAATTTTAAAAAGTTTTTTTTTAACATTTTTTTTTTAAATTTTTATTTTAATTTTTTTTTAACTATAAAATTTTTTTTTAATTTTTAAAATTTTTTTTAATTTTAAAATTTTTTTCTTTAAATTTTTTTTTTTTAATTTTTAAATTTTTTTTAATTTTTAATTTTTTTTTAATTTTTAAAATTTTTTTTTAATTTTTAAAATTTTTTTATTTTTTTTTAATTTTTGAAAATTTTTCTAAATTTTTTTAAAATTTTTTAAAAGTATTATTTTTTTATTTCAAAAATGTTTTTAATTTTTTTAAATTTTTTCAAATTTTTTAATTTTTCTTAAATTTTCTTATATTTTTTATAATTTTTAATTTTTTTTTGTTTTTTTTTAATCTTTGAAAATTTTTCTAAATTTTTTTTTAAATTTATTTAAAAGTATTATTTTTTTATTTCAAAAAATGTTTTTTAATTTTTAAAATTTTAAAAAAAATTTATTTTATTTTTTTTTAATTTTTGAAAATTTTTCTAAATTTTTTTTTTAATTTTTTTAAAAGTATTATTTTTTTATTTCAAAAATGTTTTTAATTTTTTTTAATTTTTTCAAATTTTTAAATTTTTTTTAAATTTTCTTATATATTTTTTTTAATTTTTAAAATTTTTTTTAATTTTTAAATATTTTTAAAAATTTTAAAAAGTTTTTTTTTAACATTTTTTTTTTAAATTTTTATTTTAATTTTTTTTTAACTATAAAATTTTTTTTCTAATTTTTAAAATTTTTTTAATTTTAAAATTTTTTTTTAACTTTAAATTTTTTTTTTTTAATTTTTAATTTTTTTTTAATTTTTAATTTTTTTTTAATTTTTAAAATTTTTTTTTTAATTTTTAAAATTTTTTTTATTTTTTTTTAATTTTTGAAAATTTTTCTAAATTTTTTAAAAAATTTTTTAAAAGTATTATTTTTTTATTTCAAAAATGTTTTTAATTTTTTTTTAATTTTTTCAAATTTTTAAGTTTTTCTTAAATTTTCTTATATTTTTTATAATTTTTAATTTTTTTTTGTTTTTTTTTAATCTTTGAAAATTTTTCTAAATTTTTTTTTAATTTATTTAAAAGTATTATTTTTTTATTTCAAAAAATGTTTTTTAATTTTTAAAATTTAAAAAAAAATTTATTTTATTTTTTTTTTAATTTTTGAAAATTTTTCTAAATTTTTTTTTAATTTTTTTAAAAGTATTATTTTTTTATTTCAAAAATGTTTTTAATTTTTTTAATTTTTTTCAAATTTTTAAATTTTTTAAAAATTTTCTTATATTTTTTCTTAATTTTTAAATTTTTTTTTAATTTTTAAAAATTTTTTAAAATTTAAAAAAATTTTTTTTTTAATTTTTAAAATTTTTTTTTAATTTTTAAATTTTTTTTTTAATTTTTAAATTTTTTTTTAATTTTTAAATTTTTTTATTTTTTTTTAATTTTTGAAAATTTTTCTAAATTTTTTTTTTAATTTTTTTAAAAGTATTATTTTTTTATTTCAAAAATGTTTTTCATTTTTTTTAATTTTTTCAAATTTTTAAATTTTTCTTAAATTTTCTTATATTTTTTTTTTAATTTTTAAAATTTTTTTTAATTTTTAAAATTTTTTAAAAATTTAAAAAAAATTTTTTTTAACATTTTTTTTTAAATTTTTATTTTAATTTTTTTTAATTTTTAATTTTTTTTAAAAAATTATTTATATTCTTTTAATTTTTTTAATTTAAATTTTTTTTAATTTTTAAATTTTTTTAACTTTAAAAATTTTTTTTAATTTGTAAATTTTTTTTTAATTTTTAAATTTTTTTTTTTAATTTTTAAAATTTTTTATTTTTTTTTAATTTTTGAAAATTTTTCTAAATTTTTTTTAATTTTTTAAAAGTATTATTTTTTTATTTCAAAAATGTTTTTAATTTTTTTTAATTTTTTCAAATTTTTAAATTTTTTTAAATTTTCTTATATATTTTTTTTAATTTTTAAAATTTTTTTTAATTTTTAAATATTTTTAAAAATTTTAAAAAGTTTTTTTTTAACATTTTTTTTTTAAATTTTTATTTTAATTTTTTTTTAACTATAAAATTTTTTTTTAATTTTTAAAATTTTTTTTTAATTTTTAAATTTTTTTTAACTTTAAATTTTTTTTTTAATTTTTAAATTTATTTTAATTTTTAATTTTTTTTAATTTTTAAAATTTTTTTTTTAATTTTTAAAATTTTTTTTATTTTTTTTTAATTTTTGAAAATTTTTCTAAATTTTTTAAAAAATTTTTTAAAAGTATTATTTTTTTATTTCAAAAATGTTTTTAATTTTTTTTAATTTTTTCAAATTTTTAAATTTTTCTTAAATTTTCTTATATATTTTTTTTAATTTTTAAAATTTTTTTTAATTTTTAAATATTTTTAAAAATTTTAAAAAATTTTTTTTTAACATTTTTTTTTTAAATTTTTATTTTAATTTTTTTTTAATTTTTAAATTTTTTTTTAACTTTAAAATTTTTTTTTTAATTTTTAAAATTTTTTTTTAATTTTTAAATTTTTTTAACTTTAAAATTTTTTTTTTAATTTTTAAATTTTTTTTTAATTTTTAATTTTTTTTTAATTTTTAAAATTTTTTTTTTTTTTAAAATTTTTTTTATTTTTTTTTAATTTTTGAAAATTTTTCTAAATTTTTTTAAAAATTTTTTAAAAGTATTATTTTTTATTTCAAAAATGTTTTTAATTTTTTTAATTTTTTCAAATTTTTAAATTTTTCTTAAATTTTCTTATATTTTTTCTTAATTTTTAAATTTTTTTTTAATTTTTAAAAATTTTTTAAAATTTAAAAATTTTTTTTTTTAATTTTTAAATTTTTTTTTTAATTTTTAAATTTTTTTTTTAATTTTAAAATTTTTTTTTAATTTTTAAATTTTTGTATTTTTTTTAATTTTTGAAAATTTTTTTAAAAGTATTATTTTTTTATTTCAAAAATGTTTTTAATTTTTTTTAATTCTTTCAAATTTTTAAATTTTTCTTAAATTTTCTTATATTTTTTTTAATTTTTAAAAATTTTAAAAAATTTTTTTTAACATTTTTTTTTAAATTTTTATTTTAATTTTTTTTTAATTTTTAATTTTTTTTTAAAAATTATTTATATTCTTTTAATTTTTTAAATTTAATTTTTTTAATTTTTAAATTTTTTTAACTTTAAAATTTTTTTTTTAATTTTTAAAATTTTTTTAATTTTTAAATTTTTTTTTAATTTTTAAAATTTTTTTTAATTTTTAAATTTTTTTTTAATTTTTAATTTTTTTATTTTTTTTTTAATTTTTGAAAATTTTTCTAAATTTTTTTAAAATTTTTTAAAAGTATTATTTTTTTATTTCAAAAATGTTTTAATTTTTTTTAATTTTTTCAAATTTTTAAATTTTTCTTAAATTTTCTTATATTTTTTTTCTTAAATTTTCTTATATTTTTTTAATTTTTAAAATTTAAAAAAAATTTTTTAACATTTTTTTTAAATTTTTATTTTAATTTTTTTTTAATTTTTAATTTTTTTTTTAAAAATTATTTATATTCTTTTAATTTTTAAATTTAATTTTTTTAATTTTTAAATTTTTTTAACTTTAAAATTTTTTTTTTAATTTTTAAATTTTTTTAATTTTTAAATTTTTTTTTAATTTTTAAAATTTTTTTTAATTTTTAAATTTTTTTTAATTTTTAATTTTTTTATTTTTTTTTAATTTTTGAAAATTTTTCTAAATTTTTTAAAATTTTTTAAAAGTATTATTTTTTTATTTCAAAAATGTTTTTATTTTTTTTAATTTTTCAAATTTTTAAATTTTTCTTAAATTTTCTTATATTTTTTTAATTTTTAAAAATTTAAAAAAATTTTTTTTAACATTTTTTTTAAATTTTTATTTTAATTTTTTTTTAATTTTTAATTTTTTTAAAAAATTATTTATATTCTTTTAATTTTTTTAATTTAAAATTTTTTAACTTTAAAATTTTTTTTTAATTTTTAAAATTTTTTTTTAATTTTTAAATTTTTTTTTAATTTTTAAATTTTTTTATTTTTTTTTAATTTTTGAAAATTTTTCTAAATTTTTTTAAAATTTTTTTAAAAGTATTATTTTTTTATTTCAAAAATGTTTTTAATTTTTTTAATTTTTCAAATTTTAAATTTTTCTTAAATTTTCTTATATTTTTTCTTAATTTTTAAATTTTTTTTAATTTTTAAAAATTTTTTAAAATTTAAAATTTTTTTTTTTAATTTTTAAATTTTTTTTTAATTTTTAAATTTTTTTTTAATTTTAAAATTTTTTTTTAATTTTAAATTTTTTTATTTTTTTTAATTTTTGAAAATTTTTTTAAAAGTATTATTTTTTTATTTCAAAAATGTTTTTAATTTTTTTTAATTCTTTCAAATTTTTAAATTTTTCTTAAATTTTCTTATATTTTTTTTAATTTTTAAAAATTTTAAAAAATTTTTTTAACATTTTTTTTAAAATTTTTATTTTAATTTTTTTTTAATTTTTAATTTTTTTTTAAAAATTATTTATATTCTTTTAATTTTTTTAATTTAAATTTTTTTAACTTTAAAATTTTTTTTTAATTTTTAAATTTTTTTTTTAATTTTTAAATTTTTTTTTAATTTTCTTTTATTTTTTTTAATTTTTAAAAATTTTTTAAAATTTTTTTTAAAATTTTTTTTAAAATTTTTAAATTTTTTTTTAATTTTTAAATTTTTTTTATTTTTTTTTAATTTTTGAAAATTTTTCTAAATTTTTTTTAAAATTTTTTTAAAAGTATTATTTCTTATTTCAAAAATGTTTTTAATTTTTTTAATTTTTTCAAATTTTTAAATTTTTTAAAAATTTTCTTATATTTTTTCTTAATTTTTAAATTTTTTTTTAATTTTTAAAATTTTTTAAAATTTAAAAAATTTTTTTTTTAATTTTTAAAATTTTTTTTTAATTTTTAAATTTTTTTTTAATTTTTAAATTTTTTATTTTTTTTTAATTTTTGAAAATTTTTCTAAATTTTTTTAAAATTTTTTTAAAAGTATTATTTTTTTATTTCAAAAATGTTTTTAATTTTTTTAATTTTTTCAAATTTTTAAATTTTTCTTAAATTTTCTTATATTTTTTTTAATTTTTAAAAATTTTAAAAAATTTTTTTAACATTTTTTTTTAAATTTTTATTTTAATTTTTTTTAATTTTTAATTTTTTTTTAAAAAATTATTTATATTCTTTTAATTTTTTAAATTTAAATTTTTTTAATTTTTAAATTTTTTTAACTTTAAAATTTTTTTTTAATTTTTAAAATTTTTTTTAATTTTAAATTTTTTTTTAATTTTTAAATTTTTTTATTTTTTTTTAATTTTTGAAAATTTTTCTAAATTTTTTTTAAATTTATTTAAAAGTATTATTTTTTTATTTCAAAAAATGTTTTTTAATTTTTAAAATTTTAAAAAAAATTTATTTTATTTTTTTTTAATTTTTGAAAATTTTTCTAAATTTTTTTTTTAATTTTTTTAAAAGTATTATTTTTTTATTTCAAAAATGTTTTTAATTTTTTTTAATTTTTTCAAATTTTTAAATTTTTTTTAAATTTTCTTATATATTTTTTTTAATTTTTAAAATTTTTTTTAATTTTTAAATATTTTTAAAAATTTTAAAAAGTTTTTTTTTAACATTTTTTTTTTAAATTTTTATTTTAATTTTTTTTTAACTATAAAATTTTTTTTTTAATTTTTAAAATTTTTTTTAATTTTAAAATTTTTTTTTAACTTTAAATTTTTTTTTTTTAATTTTTAAATTTTTTTTAATTTTTAATTTTTTTTAATTTTTAAAATTTTTTTTTTAATTTTTAAAATTTTTTTTATTTTTTTTTAATTTTTGAAAATTTTTCTAAATTTTTTTAAAATTTTTTAAAAGTATTATTTTTTTATTTCAAAAATGTTTTTAATTTTTTTAAATTTTTTCAAATTTTTTAATTTTTCTTAAATTTTCTTATATTTTTTATAATTTTTAATTTTTTTTTGTTTTTTTTTAATCTTTGAAAATTTTTCTAAATTTTTTTTTAAATTTATTTAAAAGTATTATTTTTTTATTTCAAAAAATGTTTTTTAATTTTTAAAATTTTAAAAAAAATTTATTTTATTTTTTTTTAATTTTTGAAAATTTTTCTAAATTTTTTTTTAATTTTTTTAAAAGTATTATTTTTTTATTTCAAAAATGTTTTTAATTTTTTTTAATTTTTTCAAATTTTTAAATTTTTTTTAAATTTTCTTATATATTTTTTTTAATTTTTAAAATTTTTTTTAATTTTTAAATATTTTTAAAAATTTTAAAAAGTTTTTTTTTAACATTTTTTTTTAAATTTTTATTTTAATTTTTTTTTAACTATAAAATTTTTTTTTTAATTTTTAAAATTTTTTTAATTTTAAAATTTTTTTTTAACTTTAAAT
This sequence comes from Andrena cerasifolii, assembly GCF_050908995.1. Taxonomy (NCBI): domain Eukaryota; kingdom Metazoa; phylum Arthropoda; class Insecta; order Hymenoptera; family Andrenidae; genus Andrena; species Andrena cerasifolii. The sequence goes on along the minus strand of NW_027487459.1, from coordinate 5,043 downwards.
TTTTTTTTTTAATTTTTAATTTTTTTTTAATTTTTAATTTTTTTTTAATTTTTAAAATTTTTTTTTTAATTTTTAAAATTTTTTTTATTTTTTTTTAATTTTTGAAAATTTTTCTAAATTTTTTAAAAAATTTTTTAAAAGTATTATTTTTTTATTTCAAAAATGTTTTTAATTTTTTTTTAATTTTTTCAAATTTTTAAGTTTTTCTTAAATTTTCTTATATTTTTTATAATTTTTAATTTTTTTTTGTTTTTTTTTAATCTTTGAAAATTTTTCTAAATTTTTTTTTAATTTATTTAAAAGTATTATTTTTTTATTTCAAAAATGTTTTTTAATTTTTAAAATTTAAAAAAAAATTTATTTTATTTTTTTTTTAATTTTTGAAAATTTTTCTAAATTTTTTTTTTAATTTTTTTAAAAGTATTATTTTTTTATTTCAAAAATGTTTTTAATTTTTTTAATTTTTTTCAAATTTTTAAATTTTTTAAAAATTTTCTTATATTTTTTCTTAATTTTTAAATTTTTTTTTAATTTTTAAAAATTTTTTAAAATTTAAAAAAATTTTTTTTTTAATTTTTAAAATTTTTTTTTAATTTTTAAATTTTTTTTTTAATTTTTAAATTTTTTTTTAATTTTTAAATTTTTTTATTTTTTTTTAATTTTTGAAAATTTTTCTAAATTTTTTTTTTAATTTTTTTAAAAGTATTATTTTTTTATTTCAAAAATGTTTTTCATTTTTTTTAATTTTTTCAAATTTTTAAATTTTTCTTAAATTTTCTTATATTTTTTTTTTAATTTTTAAAATTTTTTTTTAATTTTTAAAATTTTTTAAAAATTTAAAAAAAATTTTTTTTAACATTTTTTTTTAAATTTTTATTTTAATTTTTTTTAATTTTTAATTTTTTTTAAAAAATTATTTATATTCTTTTAATTTTTTTAATTTAAATTTTTTTTAATTTTTAAATTTTTTTAACTTTAAAAATTTTTTTTAATTTGTAAATTTTTTTTTTAATTTTTAAATTTTTTTTTATTTTTTTTTAATTTTTGAAAATTTTTCTAAATTTTTTAAAAAATTTTTTAAAAGTATTATTTTTTTATTTCAAAAATGTTTTTAATTTTTTTTAATTTTTTCAAATTTTTAAGTTTTTCTTAAATTTTCTTATATTTTTTATAATTTTTAATTTTTTTTTAATTTTTAAAATTTTTTTTTTAATTTTTAAAATTTTTTTTATTTTTTTTTAATTTTTGAAAATTTTTCTAAATTTTTTAAAAAATTTTTTAAAAGTATTATTTTTTTATTTCAAAAATGTTTTTAATTTTTTTTTAATTTTTTCAAATTTTTAAGTTTTTCTTAAATTTTCTTATATTTTTTATAATTTTTAATTTTTTTTTGTTTTTTTTTAATCTTTGAAAATTTTTCTAAATTTTTTTTTAATTTATTTAAAAGTATTATTTTTTTATTTCAAAAAATGTTTTTTAATTTTTAAAATTTAAAAAAAATTTATTTTATTTTTTTTTTAATTTTTGAAAATTTTTCTAAATTTTTTTTTAATTTTTTTAAAAGTATTATTTTTTTATTTCAAAAATGTTTTTAATTTTTTTAATTTTTTTCAAATTTTTAAATTTTTAAAAATTTTCTTATATTTTTTCTTAATTTTTAAATTTTTTTTTAATTTTTAAAAATTTTTTAAAATTTAAAAAAATTTTTTTTTTAATTTTTAAAATTTTTTTTTAATTTTTAAATTTTTTTTTTAATTTTTAAATTTTTTTTTAATTTTTAAATTTTTTTATTTTTTTTTAATTTTTGAAAATTTTTCTAAATTTTTTTTTTAATTTTTTTAAAAGTATTATTTTTTTATTTCAAAAATGTTTTTCATTTTTTTTAATTTTTTCAAATTTTTAAATTTTTCTTAAATTTTCTTATATTTTTTTTTTAATTTTTAAAATTTTTTTTTAATTTTTAAAATTTTTTAAAAATTTAAAAAAAATTTTTTTTAACATTTTTTTTTAAATTTTTATTTTAATTTTTTTTAATTTTTAATTTTTTTAAAAAATTATTTATATTCTTTTAATTTTTTTAATTTAAATTTTTTTTAATTTTTAAATTTTTTTAACTTTAAAAATTTTTTTTAATTTGTAAATTTTTTTTTAATTTTTAAATTTTTTTTTTAATTTTTAAAATTTTTTATTTTTTTTAATTTTTGAAAATTTTTCTAAATTTTTTTTAATTTTTTAAAAGTATTATTTTTTTATTTCAAAAATGTTTTTAATTTTTTTAATTTTTTCAAATTTTTAAATTTTTTTAAATTTTCTTATATATTTTTTTTAATTTTTAAAATTTTTTTTAATTTTTAAATATTTTTAAAAATTTTAAAAAGTTTTTTTTTAACATTTTTTTTTAAATTTTTATTTTAATTTTTTTTTAACTATAAAATTTTTTTTTTAATTTTTAAAATTTTTTTTTAATTTTTAAATTTTTTTTAACTTTAAATTTTTTTTTTAATTTTTAAATTTATTTTAATTTTTAATTTTTTTTAATTTTTAAAATTTTTTTTTAATTTTTAAAATTTTTTTTTATTTTTTTTTAATTTTTGAAAATTTTTCTAAATTTTTTAAAAAATTTTTTAAAAGTATTATTTTTTTATTTCAAAAATGTTTTTAATTTTTTTTAATTTTTTCAAATTTTTAAATTTTTCTTAAATTTTCTTATATATTTTTTTTAATTTTTAAAATTTTTTTTAATTTTTAAATATTTTTAAAAATTTTAAAAAATTTTTTTTTAACATTTTTTTTTTAAATTTTTATTTTAATTTTTTTTTAATTTTTAAATTTTTTTTTAACTTTAAAATTTTTTTTTTAATTTTTAAAATTTTTTTAATTTTTAAATTTTTTTTAACTTTAAAATTTTTTTTTTAATTTTTAAATTTTTTTTTAATTTTTAATTTTTTTTTAATTTTTAAAATTTTTTTTAATTTTTAAAATTTTTTTTATTTTTTTTTAATTTTTGAAAATTTTTCTAAATTTTTTTAAAAATTTTTTAAAAGTATTATTTTTTATTTCAAAAATGTTTTTAATTTTTTTTAATTTTTTCAAATTTTTAAATTTTTCTTAAATTTTCTTATATTTTTTCTTAATTTTTAAATTTTTTTTTAATTTTTAAAAATTTTTTAAAATTTAAAAATTTTTTTTTTAATTTTTAAATTTTTTTTTTAATTTTTAAATTTTTTTTTAATTTTAAAATTTTTTTTTAATTTTTAAATTTTTGTATTTTTTTTAATTTTTGAAAATTTTTTTAAAAGTATTATTTTTTTATTTCAAAAATGTTTTTAATTTTTTTTAATTCTTTCAAATTTTTAAATTTTTCTTAAATTTTCTTATATTTTTTTTAATTTTTAAAAATTTTAAAAAATTTTTTTTAACATTTTTTTTTAAATTTTTATTTTAATTTTTTTTTAATTTTTAATTTTTTTTTAAAAATTATTTATATTCTTTTAATTTTTTAAATTTAATTTTTTTAATTTTTAAATTTTTTTAACTTTAAAATTTTTTTTTTAATTTTTAAAATTTTTTTAATTTTTAAATTTTTTTTTAATTTTTAAAATTTTTTTTAATTTTTAAATTTTTTTTTAATTTTTAATTTTTTTATTTTTTTTTTAATTTTTGAAAATTTTTCTAAATTTTTTTAAAATTTTTTAAAAGTATTATTTTTTTATTTCAAAAATGTTTTAATTTTTTTTAATTTTTTCAAATTTTTAAATTTTTCTTAAATTTTCTTATATTTTTTTTAATTTTTAAAAATTTAAAAAAAATTTTTTTAACATTTTTTTTTAAATTTTTATTTTAATTTTTTTTTAATTTTTAATTTTTTTTTTAAAAATTATTTATATTCTTTTAATTTTTTAAATTTAATTTTTTTAATTTTTAAAATTTTTTAACTTTAAAATTTTTTTTTTAATTTTTAAATTTTTTTTAATTTTTAAATTTTTTTTTAATTTTTAAAATTTTTTTTAATTTTTAAATTTTTTTTTAATTTTTAATTTTTTTATTTTTTTTTAATTTTTGAAAATTTTTCTAAATTTTTTTAAAATTTTTTAAAAGTATTATTTTTTTATTTCAAAAATGTTTTTATTTTTTTTTAATTTTTCAAATTTTAAATTTTTCTTAAATTTTCTTATATTTTTTTTAATTTTAAAAATTTAAAAAATTTTTTTTAACATTTTTTTTTAAATTTTTATTTTAATTTTTTTTTAATTTTTAATTTTTTTTAAAAAATTATTTATATTCTTTTAATTTTTTTAATTTAAATTTTTTTAACTTTAAAATTTTTTTTTAATTTTTAAAATTTTTTTTTAATTTTTAAATTTTTTTTTAATTTTTAAATTTTTTTATTTTTTTTTAATTTTTGAAAATTTTTCTAAATTTTTTTAAAATTTTTTTAAAAGTATTATTTTTTTATTTCAAAAATGTTTTTAATTTTTTTTAATTTTTTCAAATTTTTAAATTTTTCTTAAATTTTCTTATATTTTTTCTTAATTTTTAAATTTTTTTTTAATTTTTAAAAATTTTTTAAAATTTAAAATTTTTTTTTTTTAATTTTTAAATTTTTTTTTTAATTTTTAAATTTTTTTTTTAATTTTAAAATTTTTTTTTAATTTTTAAATTTTTTATTTTTTTTTAATTTTTGAAAATTTTTTTAAAAGTATTATTTTTTTATTTCAAAAATGTTTTTAATTTTTTTTAATTCTTTCAAATTTTTAAATTTTTCTTAAATTTTCTTATATTTTTTTTAATTTTTAAAAATTTTAAAAAATTTTTTTTAACATTTTTTTTAAAATTTTTATTTTAATTTTTTTTTAATTTTTAATTTTTTTTTAAAAATTATTTATATTCTTTTAATTTTTTTAATTTAAATTTTTTTAACTTTAAAATTTTTTTTTAATTTTTAAATTTTTTTTTTAATTTTTAAATTTTTTTTTAATTTTCTTTTATTTTTTTTAATTTTTAAAAATTTTTTAAAATTTTTTTTAAAATTTTTTTTAAAAT
>NW_027487458.1:0-15229 GCF_050908995.1 Andrena cerasifolii | reverse complement strand
TTCGTTGGTTCGTTCGTTCGTTCGTTCGTTGGTTCGTTGGTTCGTTGGTTCGTTGGTTCGTTTGTTTCTTTGTTTCTTTCTTTGTTCGTTAGTTCGTTTGTTCGTTTGTTCGTTTGCTCGTTTGTTCGTTTGTTCGCTGGTTCGTTGGTTCGTTGGTTCGTTGGTTCGTTGGTTCGTTGGTTGGTTGGTTCGTTGGTTCGTTGGTTCGTTGGTTCGTTGGTTCGTTGGTTCGTTGGTTCGTTGGTTCGTTGGTTCGTTGGTTCGTTGGTTCGTTGGTTCGTTGGTTCGTTGGTTCGTTGGTTCGTTGGTTCGTTGGTTCGTTGGTTCGTTTGTTCGTTGGTTCGTTTGTTCGTTTGTTTCTTTGTTTCTTTCTTTCTTTGTTCGTTGGTTCGTTGGTTCGTTGGTTCGTTGGTTCGTTGGTTCGTTGGTTCGTTGGTTCGTTGTTTCGTTGGTTCGTTGGTTCGTTGGTTCGTTGGTTCGTTGGTTCGTTGGTTCGTTGGTTCGTTGGTTCGTTGGTTCGTTGGTTCGTTGGTTCGTTGGTTCGTTGGTTCGTTGGTTCGTTGGTTCGTTGGTTCGTTGGTTCGTTGGTTCGTTGGTTCGTTGGTTCGTTGGTTCGTTGGTTCGTTGGTTCGTTGGTTCGTTGGTTCGTTGGTTCGTTGGTTCGTTGGTTCGTTGGTTCGTTGGTTCGTTGGTTCGTTGGTTCGTTGGTTCGTTGGTTCGTTGGTTCGTTGGTTCGTTGGTTCGTTGGTTCGTTGGTTCGTTGGTTCGTTGGTTCGTTGGTTCGTTGGTTCGTTGGTTCGTTGGTTCGTTGGTTCGTTGGTTCGTTGGTTCGTTGGTTCGTTGGTTCGTTGGTTCGTTGGTTCGTTGGTTCGTTGGTTCGTTGGTTCGGTGGTTCGTTGGTTCGTTGGTTCGGTGGATCGTTGGTTCGTTGGTTCTTTGTTTCTTTCTTTCTTTGTTCGTTTGTTCGTTTGTTCGTTTGTTCGTTTGTTCGTTTGTTCGCTGGTTCGTTTGTTCGTTGGTTCGTTTGTTCGCTGGTTCGTTGGTTCGTTGGTTTGTTGGTTCGTTGGTTCGTTGGTTCGTTGGTTCGTTGGTTCGTTGGTTCGTTGGTTCGTTGGTTCGTTGGTTCGTTGGTTCGTTGGTTCGTTGGTTCGTTGGTTCGTTGGTTCGTTGGTTCGTTGTTTCGTTGGTTCGTTGGTTCTTTGGATCGTTGGTTCGTTGGTTCGTTGGTTCGGTTGGTACGTTTGTTTCTTTGTTTCTTTCTTACTTTGTTCGTTTGTTCGTTTGTTCGTTTGTTTCTTTGTTTCTTTCTTTCTTTGTTCGTTTGTTCGTTTGTTCGTTTGTTCGTTGGTTCGTTGGTTCGTTGGTTCGTTGGTTCGTTGGTTCGTTGGTTCGTTGGTTCGTTGGTTCGTTGGTTCGTTGGTTCGTTGGTTCGTTGGTTCGTTGGTTCGTTGGTTCGTTGGTTCGTTGGTTCGTTGGTTCGTTGGTTCGTTGGTTCGTTGGTTCGTTGGTTCGTTGGTTCGTTGGTTCGTTGGTTCGTTGGTTCGTTGGTTCGTTGGTTCGTTGGTTCGTTGGTTCGTTGGTTCGTTGGTTCGTTGGTTCGTTGGTTCGTTGGTTCGTTGGTTCGTTGGTTCGTTGGTTCGTTGGTTCGTTGGTTCGTTGGTTCGTTGGTTCGTTGGTTCGTTGGTTCGTTGGTTCGTTGGTTCGTTGGTTCGTTGGTTCGTTGGTTCGTTGGTTCGTTGGTTCGTTGGTTCGTTGGTTCGTTGGTTCGTTGGTTCGTTGGTTCGTTGGTTCGTTGGTTCGTTGGTTCGTTGGTTCGTTGGTTCGTAGGTTCTTTGGTTCGTTGGTTCGTTGGTTCGTTGGTTCGTTGGTTCGTTTGTTCGTTGGTTCGTTGGTTCGTTGGTTCGTTGGTTCGTTGGTTCGTTGGTTCGTTGGTTCGTTGGTTCGTTGGTTCGTTGGTTCGTTGGTTCGTTGGTTCGTTGGTTCGTTGGTTCGTTGGTTCGTTGGTTCGTTGGTTCGTTGGTTCGTTGGTTCGTTGGTTCGTTGGTTCGTTGGTTCGTTGGTTCGTTGGTTCGTTGGTTCGTTGGTTCGTTGGTTCGTTGGTTCGTTGGTTCGTTGGTTCGCTGGTTCGTTGGTTCGTTGGTTCGTTGGTTCGTTGTCTCGTTGGTTCGTTGGTTCGTTTGTTTCTTTGTTTCTTTCTTTCTTTGTTCGTTTGTTCGCTGGTTCGTTGGTTCGTTGGTTCGTTGGTTCGTTTGTTTCTTTGTTTCTTTCTTTCTTTGTTCGTTTGCTCGTTGGTTCGTTTGTTCGTTGGTTCGTTGGTTCGTTGGTTCGTTGGTTCGTTGGTTCGTTGGTTCGTTGGTTCGTTGGTTCGTTGGTTCGTTGGTTCGTTGGTTCGTTGGTTCGTTGGTTCGTTGGTTCGTTGGTTCGTTGGTTCGTTGGTTCGTTGGTTCGTTGGTTCGTTGGTTCGTTGGTTCGTTGGTTCGTTGGTTCGTTGGTTCGTTGGTTCGTTGGTTCGTTTGTTCGTTTGTTTCTTTGTTTCTTTCTTTCTTTGTTCGTTTGTTCGTTTGTTCGTTGGTTCGTTGGTTCGTTGGTTCGTTGGTTCGTTGGTTCGTTGGTTCGTTGGTTCGTTGGTTCGTTGGTTCGTTGGTTCGTTGTTTCGTTGGTTCGTTGGTTCGTTGGTTCGTTGGTTCGTTGGTTCGTTGGTTCGTTGGTTCGTTGGTTCGTTGGTTCGTTGGTTCGTTGGTTCGTTGGTTCGTTGGTTCGTTGGTTCGTTGGTTCGTTGGTTCGTTGGTTCGTTGGTTCGTTGGTTCGTTGGTTCGTTGGTTCGTTGGTTCGTTGTTTCGTTGGTTCGTTGGTTCGTTGGTTCGTTGGTTCGTTGGTTCGTTGGTTCGTTGGTTCGTTGGTTCGTTGGTTCGTTGGTTCGTTGGTTCGTTGGTTCGTTGGTTCGTTGGTTCGTTGGTTCGTTGGTTCGTTGGTTCGTTGGTTCGTTGGTTCGTTGGTTCGTTGGTTCGTTGGTTCGTTGGTTCGTTGGTTCGTTGGTTCGTTGGTTCGTTGGTTCGTTGGTTCGTTGGTTCGTTGGTTCGTTGGTTCGTTGGTTCGTTGGTTCGTTGGTTCGTTGGTTCGTTGGTTCGTTGGTTCGTTGGTTCGTTGGTTCGTTGGTTCGTTGGTTCGTTGGTTCGTTGGTTCGTTGGTTCGTTGGTTCGTTGGTTCGTTGGTTCGTTGGTTCGTTGGTTCGTTGGTTCGTTGGTTCGTTGGTTCGTTGGTTCGTTGGTTCGTTGGTTCGTTGGTTCGTTGGTTCGTTGGTTCGTTGGTTCGTTGGTTCGTTGGTTCGTTGGTTCGTTGGTTCGTTGGTTCGTTGGTTCGTTGGTTCGTTGGTTCGTTGGTTCGTTGGTTCGTTGGTTCGTTGGTTCGTTGGTTCGTTGGTTCGTTGGTTCGTTGGTTCGTTGGTTCGTTGGTTCGTTGGTTCGTTGGTTCGTTTGTTCGTTGGTTCGTTGGTTCGTTGGTTCGTTGGTTCGTTGGTTCGTTGGTTCGTTTGTTCGTTTGTTTCTTTCTTTCTCTGTTCGTTTGTTCGTTTGTTCGTTTGTACGTTGGTTCGTTTGTTCGTTGGTTCGTTGGTTCGTTGGTTCGTTGGTTCGTTGGTTCGTTCGTTCGTTCGTTCGTTGGTTCGTTGGTTCGTTGGTTCGTTGGTTCGTTTGTTTCTTTGTTTCTTTCTTTGTTCGTTAGTTCGTTTGTTCGTTTGTTCGTTTGCTCGTTTGTTCGTTTGTTCGCTGGTTCGTTGGTTCGTTGGTTCGTTGGTTCGTTGGTTCGTTGGTTGGTTGGTTCGTTGGTTCGTTGGTTCGTTGGTTCGTTGGTTCGTTGGTTCGTTGGTTCGTTGGTTCGTTGGTTCGTTGGTTCGTTGGTTCGTTGGTTCGTTGGTTCGTTGGTTCGTTGGTTCGTTGGTTCGTTTGTTCGTTGGTTCGTTTGTTCGTTTGTTTCTTTGTTTCTTTCTTTCTTTGTTCGTTGGTTCGTTGGTTCGTTGGTTCGTTGGTTCGTTGGTTCGTTGGTTCGTTGGTTCGTTGTTTCGTTGGTTCGTTGGTTCGTTGGTTCGTTGGTTCGTTGGTTCGTTGGTTCGTTGGTTCGTTGGTTCGTTGGTTCGTTGGTTCGTTGGTTCGTTGGTTCGTTGGTTCGTTGGTTCGTTGGTTCGTTGGTTCGTTGGTTCGTTGGTTCGTTGGTTCGTTGGTTCGTTGGTTCGTTGGTTCGTTGGTTCGTTGGTTCGTTGGTTCGTTGGTTCGTTGGTTCGTTGGTTCGTTGGTTCGTTGGTTCGTTGGTTCGTTGGTTCGTTGGTTCGTTGGTTCGTTGGTTCGTTGGTTCGTTGGTTCGTTGGTTCGTTGGTTCGTTGGTTCGTTGGTTCGTTGGTTCGTTGGTTCGTTGGTTCGTTGGTTCGTTGGTTCGTTGGTTCGTTGGTTCGTTGGTTCGTTGGTTCGTTGGTTCGTTGGTTCGTTGGTTCGTTGGTTCGGTGGTTCGTTGGTTCGTTGGTTCTTTGTTTCTTTCTTTCTTTGTTCGTTTGTTCGTTTGTTCGTTTGTTCGTTGTTCGTTTGTTCGCTGGTTCGTTTGTTCGTTGGTTCGTTTGTTCGCTGGTTCGTTGGTTCGTTGGTTTGTTGGTTCGTTGGTTCGTTGGTTCGTTGGTTCGTTGGTTCGTTGGTTCGTTGGTTCGTTGGTTCGTTGGTTCGTTGGTTCGTTGGTTCGTTGGTTCGTTGGTTCGTTGGTTCGTTGGTTCGTTGTTTCGTTGGTTCGTTGGTTCTTTGGATCGTTGGTTCGTTGGTTCGTTGGTTCGTTGGTTCGTTGGTACGTTTGTTTCTTTGTTTCTTTCTTACTTTGTTCGTTTGTTCGTTTGTTCGTTTGTTTCTTTGTTTCTTTCTTTCTTTGTTCGTTTGTTCGTTTGTTCGTTTGTTCGTTGGTTCGTTGGTTCGTTGGTTCGTTGGTTCGTTGGTTCGTTGGTTCGTTGGTTCGTTGGTTCGTTGGTTCGTTGGTTCGTTGGTTCGTTGGTTCGTTGGTTCGTTGGTTCGTTGGTTCGTTGGTTCGTTGGTTCGTTGGTTCGTTGGTTCGTTGGTTCGTTGGTTCGTTGGTTCGTTGGTTCGTTGGTTCGTTGGTTCGTTGGTTCGTTGGTTCGTTGGTTCGTTGGTTCGTTGGTTCGTTGATTCGTTGGTTCGTTGGTTCGTTGGTTCGTTGGTTCGTTGGTTCGTTGGTTCGTTGGTTCGTTGGTTCGTTGGTTCGTTGGTTCGTTGGTTCGTTGGTTCGTTGGTTCGTTGGTTCGTTGGTTCGTTGGTTCGTTGGTTCGTTGGTTCGTTGGTTCGTTGGTTCGTTGGTTCGTTGGTTCGTTGGTTCGTTGGTTCGTTGGTTCGTAGGTTCTTTGGTTCGTTGGTTCGTTGGTTCGTTGGTTCGTTGGTTCGTTGGTTCGTTTGTTCGTTGGTTCGTTGGTTCGTTGGTTCGTTGGTTCGTTGGTTCGTTGGTTCGTTGGTTCGTTGGTTCGTTGGTTCGTTGGTTCGTTGGTTCGTTGGTTCGTTGGTTCGTTGGTTCGTTGGTTCGTTGGTTCGTTGGTTCGTTGGTTCGTTGGTTCGTTGGTTCGTTGGTTCGTTGGTTCGTTGGTTCGTTGGTTCGTTGGTTCGTTGGTTCGTTGGTTCGCTGGTTCGTTGGTTCGTTGGTTCGTTGGTTCGTTGTCTCGTTGGTTCGTTGGTTCGTTTGTTTCTTTGTTTCTTTCTTTCTTTGTTCGTTTGTTCGCTGGTTCGTTGGTTCGTTGGTTCGTTGGTTCGTTTGTTTCTTTGTTTCTTTCTTTCTTTGTTCGTTTGCTCGTTGGTTCGTTTGTTCGTTGGTTCGTTGGTTCGTTGGTTCGTTGGTTCGTTGGTTCGTTGGTTCGTTGGTTCGTTGGTTCGTTGGTTCGTTGGTTCGTTGGTTCGTTGGTTCGTTGGTTCGTTGGTTCGTTGGTTCGTTGGTTCGTTGGTTCGTTGGTTCGTTGGTTCGTTGGTTCGTTGGTTCGTTGGTTCGTTGGTTCGTTGGTTCGTTGGTTCGTTGGTTCGTTTGTTCGTTTGTTTCTTTGTTTCTTTCTTTCTTTGTTCGTTTGTTCGTTTGTTCGTTGGTTCGTTGGTTCGTTGGTTCGTTGGTTCGTTGGTTCGTTGGTTCGTTGGTTCGTTGGTTCGTTGGTTCGTTGGTTCGTTGGTTCGTTGTTTCGTTGGTTCGTTGGTTCGTTGGTTCGTTGGTTCGTTGGTTCGTTGGTTCGTTGGTTCGTTGGTTCGTTGGTTCGTTGGTTCGTTGGTTCGTTGGTTCGTTGGTTCGTTGGTTCGTTGGTTCGTTGGTTCGTTGGTTCGTTGGTTCGTTGGTTCGTTGGTTCGTTGGTTCGTTGGTTCGTTGTTTCGTTGGTTCGTTGGTTCGTTGGTTCGTTGGTTCGTTGGTTCGTTGGTTCGTTGGTTCGTTGGTTCGTTGGTTCGTTGGTTCGTTGGTTCGTTGGTTCGTTTGTTCGTTTGTTTCTTTGTTTCTTTCTTTCTTTGTTCGTTTGTTCGTTTGTTCGTTGGTTCGTTGGTTCGTTGGTTCGTTGGTTCGTTGGTTCGTTGGTTCGTTGGTTCGTTGTTTCGTTGGTTCGTTGGTTCGTTGGTTCGTTGGTTCGTTGGTTCGTTGGTTCGTTGGTTCGTTGGTTCGTTGGTTCGTTGGTTCGTTGGTTCGTTGGTTCGTTGGTTCGTTGGTTCGTTGGTTCGTTGGTTCGTTGGTTCGTTGGTTCGTTGGTTCGTTGGTTCGTTGGTTCGTTGGTTCGTTGGTTCGTTGGTTCGTTGGTTCGTTGGTTCGTTGGTTCGTTGGTTCGTTGGTTCGTTGGTTCGTTGGTTCGTTGGTTCGTTGGTTCGTTGGTTCGTTGGTTCGTTGGTTCGTTGGTTCGTTGGTTCGTTGGTTCGTTGGTTCGTTGGTTCGTTGGTTCGTTGGTTCGTTGGTTCGTTGGTTCGTTGGTTCGTTGGTTCGTTGGTTCGTTGGTTCGTTGGTTCGTTGGTTCGTTGGTTCGTTGGTTCGTTGGTTCGTTGGTTCGTTGGTTCGTTGGTTCGTTGGTTCGTTGGTTCGTTGGTTCGTTGGTTCGTTTGTTTCTTTGTTTCTTTGTTTCTTTCTTTCTTTGTTCGTTTGTTCGTTTGTTCGTTTGTTCGTTTGTTCGTTTGTTCGCTGGTTCGTTTGTTCGTTGGTTCGTTTGTTCGCTGGTTCGTTGGTTCGTTGGTTCGTTGGTTCGTTGGTTCGTTGGTTCGTTGGTTCGTTGGTTCGTTGGTTCGTTGGTTCGTTGGTTCGTTGGTTCGTTGGTTCGTTGGTTCGTTGGTTCGTTGGTTCGTTGTTTCGTTGGTTCGTTGGTTCTTCGGATCGTTGGTTCGTTGGTTCGTTGGTTCGTTGGTTCGTTGGTACGTTTGTTTCTTTGTTTCTTTCTTACTTTGTTCGTTTGTTCGTTTGTTCGTTTGTTCGTTGGTTCGTTTGTTCGCTGGTTCGTTGGTTCGTTGGTTCGTTGGTTCGTTGGTTCGTTTGTTCGTTTGTTTCTTTGTTTCTTTCTTTCTTTGTTCGTTTGTTCGTTTGTTCGTTGGTTCGTTGGTTCGTTGGTTCGTTGGTTCGTTGGTTCGTTGGTTCGTTGGTTCGTTGGTTCGTTGGTTCGTTGGTTCGTTGGTTCGTTGGTTCGTTGGTTCGTTTGTTCGTTTGTTTCTTTGTTTCTTTCTTTCTTTGTTCGTTTGTTCGTTTGTTCGTTGGTTCGTTGGTTCGTTGGTTCGTTGGTTCGTTGGTTCGTTGGTTCGTTGGTTCGTTGGTTCGTTGGTTCGTTGGTTCGTTGGTTCGTTGTTCGTTGGTTCGTTGGTTCGTTGGTTCGTTGGTTCGTTGGTTCGTTGGTTCGTTGGTTCGTTGGTTCTTTGTTTCTTTCTTTCTTTGTTCGTTTGTTCGTTTGTTCGTTTGTTCGTTTGTTCGTTTGTTCGCTGGTTCGTTTGTTCGTTGGTTCGTTTGTTCGCTGGTTCGTTGGTTCGTTGGTTCGTTGGTTCGTTGGTTCGTTGGTTCGTTGGTTCGTTGGTTCGTTGGTTCGTTGGTTCGTTGGTTCGTTGGTTCGTTGGTTCGTTGGTTCGTTGGTTCGTTGGTTCGTTGTTTCGTTGGTTCGTTGGTTCTTTGGATCGTTGGTTCGTTGGTTCGTTGGTTCGTTGGTTCGTTGGTACGTTTGTTTCTTTGTTTCTTTCTTACTTTGTTCGTTTGTTCGTTTGTTCGTTTGTTTCTTTGTTTCTTTCTTTCTTTGTTCGTTTGTTCGTTTGTTCGTTTGTTCGTTTGTTCGTTGGTTCGTTGGTTCGTTGGTTCGTTGGTTCGTTGGTTCGTTGGTTCGTTGGTTCGTTGGTTCGTTGGTTCGTTGGTTCGTTGGTTCGTTGGTTCGTTGGTTCGTTGGTTCGTTGGTTCGTTGGTTCGTTGGTTCGTTGGTTCGTTGGTTCGTTGGTTCGTTGGTTCGTTGGTTCGTTGGTTCGTTGGTTCGTTGATTCGTTGGTTCGTTGGTTCGTTGGTTCGTTGGTTCGTTGGTTCGTTGGTTCGTTGGTTCGTTGGTTCGTTGGTTCGTTGGTTCGTTGGTTCGTTGGTTCGTTGGTTCGTTGGTTCGTTGGTTCGTTGGTTCGTTGGTTCGTTGGTTCGTTGGTTCGTTGGTTCGTTGGTTCGTTTGTTTCTTTCTTTCTCTGTTCGTTTGTTCGTTTGTTCGTTTGTACGTTGGTTCGTTTGTTCGTTGGTTCGTTTGTTCGTTTGTTTCTTTCTTTCTCTGTTCGTTTGTTCGTTTGTTCGTTTGTACGTTGGTTCGTTTGTTCGTTGGTTCGTTGGTTCGTTGGTTCGTTGGTTCGTTGGTTCGTTCGTTCGTTCGTTCGTTGGTTCGTTGGTTCGTTGGTTCGTTGGTTCGTTTGTTTCTTTGTTTCTTTCTTTGTTCGTTTGTTCGTTTGTTCGTTTGTTCGTTTGCTCGTTTGTTCGTTTGTTCGCTGGTTCGTTGGTTCGTTGGTTCGTTGGTTCGTTGGTTCGTTGGTTGGTTGGTTCGTTGGTTCGTTGGTTCGTTGGTTCGTTGGTTCGTTGGTTCGTTGGTTCGTTGGTTTGTTGGTTCGTTTGTTCGTTTGTTTCTTTGTTTCTTTCTTTCTTTGTTCGTTTGTTCGTTTGTTCGTTGGTTCGTTGGTTCGTTGGTTCGTTGGTTCGTTGGTTCGTTGGTTCGTTGGTTCGTTGGTTCGTTGGTTCGTTGTTTCGTTGGTTCGTTGGTTCGTTGGTTCGTTGGTTCGTTGGTTCGTTGGTTCGTTGGTTCGTTGGTTCGTTGGTTCGTTGGTTCGTTGGTTCGTTGGTTCGTTGGTTCGTTGGTTCGTTGGTTCCTTTGTTTCTTTCTGTCTTTGTTCGTTTGTTCGTTTGTTCGCTGGTTCGTTGGTTCGTTGGTTCGTTGGTTCGTTGGTTCGTTGGTTCGTTGGTTCGTTGGTTCGTTGGTTCGTTGGTTCGTTGGTTCGTTGGTTCGTTGGTTCGTTGGTTCGTTTGTTCGTTTGTTTCTTTCTCTTTCTCTGTTCGTTTGTTCGTTTGTTCGTTTGTTCGTTTGTTCGTTGGTTCGTTTGTTCGTTGGTTCGTTGGTTCGTTGGTTCGTTGGTTCGTTGGTTCGCTGGTTCGTTGGTTCGTTGGTTCGTTGGTTCGTTGGTTCGTTGGTTCGTTGGTTCGTTGGTTCGTTGGTTCGTTGGTTCGTTGGTTCGTTGGTTCGTTGGTTCGTTGGTTCGTTGGTTCGTTGGTTCGTTGGTTCGTTGGTTCGTTGGTTCGTTGGTTCGTTGGTTCGTTGGTTCGTTGGTTCGTTGGTTCGTTGGTTCGTTGGTTCGTTGGTTCGTTGGTTCGTTGGTTCGTTGGTTCGTTGGTTCGTTGGTTCGTTGGTTCGTTGGTTCTTTGGTTCGTTGGTTCGTTGGTTCGTTGGTTCGTTGGTTCGTTGGTTCGTTGGTTCGTTTGTTCGTTTGTTCGCTGGTTCGTTGGTTCGTTGGTTCGTTGGTTCGTTGGTTCGTTGGTTCGTTGGTTCGTTGGTTCGTTGGTTCGTTGGTTCGTTGTTTCGTTGTTTCGTTGGTTCGTTGGTTCGTTGGTTCGTTGGTTCGTTGGTTCGTTGGTTCGTTGGTTCGTTGGTTCGTTGGTTCGTTGGTTCGTTGGTTCGTTGGTTCGCTGGTTCGTTGGTTCGTTGGTTCGTTGGTTCGTTGTCTCGTTGGTTCGTTGGTTCGTTTGTTTCTTTGTTTCTTTCTTTCTTTGTTCGTTTGTTCGCTGGTTCGTTGGTTCGTTGGTTCGTTGGTTCGTTGGTTCGTTTGTTTCTTTGTTTCTTTCTTTCTTTGTTCGTTTGCTCGTTGGTTCGTTTGTTCGTTGGTTCGTTGGTTCGTTGGTTCGTTGGTTCGTTGGTTCGTTGGTTCGTTGGTTCGTTGGTTCGTTGGTTCGTTGGTTCGTTGGTTCGTTGGTTCGTTGGTTCGTTGGTTCGTTGGTTCGTTGGTTCGTTGGTTCGTTGGTTCGTTGGTTCGTTTGTTTCTTTGTTTCTTTCTTTCTTTGTTCGTTTGTTCGTTTGTTCGTTTGTTCGCTGGTTCGTTGGTTCGTTGGTTCGTTGGTTCGTTGGTTCGTTGGTTCGTTGGTTCGTTGGTTCGTTGGTTCGTTGGTTCGTTGGTTCGTTGGTTCGTTGGTTCGTTGGTTCGTTGGTTCGTTGGTTCGTTGGTTCGTTGGTTGGTTGGTTCGTTGGTTCGTTGGTTCGTTGGTTCGTTGGTTCGTTGGTTCGTTTGTTTCTTTGTTTCTTTCTTTGTTTCTTTCTTTGTTCGTTTGTTCGTTTGTTCATTTGTTCGTTTGTTCGTTTGTTCGTTTGTTCGTTTGCTCGTTGGTTCGTTGGTTCGTTGGTTCGTTGGTTCGTTGGTTCGTTGGTTCGTTGGTTCGTTTGTTTCTTTGTTTCTTTCTTTCTTTGTTCGTTTGTTCGTTTGTTCGTTTGTTCGTTTGTTCGTTTGTTCGTTTGTTCGTTTGTTCGTTTGTTCGTTTGTTCGTTGGTTCGTTTGTTCGTTTGTTCGTTTGTTCGCTGGTTCGTTGGTTCGTTGGTTCGTTGGTTCGTTGGTTCGTTGGTTCGTTGGTTCGTTGGTTCGTTTGTTCGTTTGTTCGCTGGTTCGTTGGTTCGTTGGTTCGTTGGTTCGTTGGTTCGTTGGTTCGTTGGTTCGTTGGTTCGTTGGTTCGTTGGTTCGTTGGTTCGTTGGTTCGTTGTTTCGTTGGTTCGTTGGTTCGTTGGTTCGTTGGTTCGTTGGTTCGTTGGTTCGTTGGTTCGTTGGTTCGTTGGTTCGCTGGTTCGTTGGTTCGTTGGTTCGTTGGTTCGTTGGTTCGTTGTCTCGTTGGTTCGTTGGTTCGTTTGTTTCTTTGTTTCTTTCTTTCTTTGTTCGTTTGTTCGCTGGTTCGTTGGTTCGTTGGTTCGTTGGTTCGTTTGTTTCTTTGTTTCTTTGTTCGTTTGCTCGTTGGTTCGTTTGTTCGTTGGTTCGTTTGTTCGTTGGTTCGTTGGTTCGTTGGTTCGTTGGTTCGTTGGTTCGTTTGTTTCTTTGTTTCTTTCTTTCTTTGTTCGTTTGTTCGTTTGTTCGTTTGTTCGCTGGTTCGTTGGTTCGTTGGTTCGTTGGTTCGTTGGTTCGTTGGTTCGTTGGTTCGTTGGTTCGTTGGTTCGTTGGTTCGTTGGTTCGTTGGTTCGTTGGTTCGTTGGTTCGTTGGTTCGTTGGTTCGTTGGTTCGTTGGTTCGTTGGTTCGTTTGTTTCTTTGTTTCTTTCTTTGTTTCTTTCTTTGCTCGTTTGTTCGTTTGTTCATTTGTTCGTTTGTTCGTTTGTTCGTTTGTTCGTTTGCTCGTTGGTTCGTTGGTTCGTTGGTTCGTTGGTTCGTTGGTTCGTTGGTGCGTTGGTTCGTTTGTTTCTTTGTTTCTTTCTTTCTTTGTTCGTTTGTTCGTTTGTTCGTTTGTTCGTTTGTTCGTTTGTTCGTTTGTTCGTTGGTTCGTTTGTTCGTTTGTTCGTTTGTTCGCTGGTTCGTTGGTTCGTTGGTTCGTTGGTTCGTTGGTTCGTTGGTTCGTTTGTTTCTTTCTTTCTTTGTTCGTTTGTTCGTTTGTTCGTTTGTTCGTTTGTTCGTTTGTTCGCTGGTTCGTTGGTTCGTTGGTTCGTTGGTTCGTTGTTTCGTTGGTTCGTTGGTTCGTTGGTTCGTTGGTTCGTTGGTTCGTTGTTTCGTTGGTTCGTTGGTTCGTTGGTTCGTTGGTTCGTTGGTTCGTTGGTTCGTTGGTTCGTTGGTTCGTTGGTTCGTTGGTTCGTTGGTTCGTTGGTTCGTTGGTTCGCTGGTTCGTTGGTTCGTTGGTTCGTTGGTTCGTTGTCTCGTTGGTTCGTTGGTTCGTTTGTTTCTTTGTTTCTTTCTTTCTTTGTTCGTTTGTTCGCTGGTTCGTTGGTTCGTTGGTTCGTTGGTTCGTTTGTTTCTTTGTTTCTTTCTTTCTTTGTTCGTTTGCTCGTTGGTTCGTTTGTTCGTTGGTTCGTTGGTTCGTTGGTTCGTTGGTTCGTTGGTTCGTTGGTTCGTTGGTTCGTTGGTTCGTTGGTTCGTTGGTTCGTTGGTTCGTTGGTTCGTTGGTTCGTTGGTTCGTTGGTTCGTTGGTTCGTTGGTTCGTTGGTTCGATGGTTCGTTGGTTCGTTGGTTCGTTGGTTCGTTGGTTCGTTGGTTCGTTTGTTCGTTTGTTTCTTTGTTTCTTTCTTTCTTTGTTCGTTTGTTCGTTTGTTCGTTTGTTCGTTTGTTCGTTTGTTCGTTTGTTCGTTTGTTCGTTTGTTCGTTTGTTCGTTGGTTCGTTTGTTCGTTTGTTCGTTTGTTCGCTGGTTCGTTGGTTCGTTGGTTCGTTGGTTCGTTGGTTCGTTGGTTCGTTGGTTCGTTGGTTCGTTTGTTCGTTTGTTCGCTGGTTCGTTGGTTCGTTGGTTCGTTGGTTCGTTGGTTCGTTGGTTCGTTGGTTCGTTGGTTCGTTGGTTCGTTGGTTCGTTGGTTCGTTGGTTCGTTGTTTCGTTGGTTCGTTGGTTCGTTGGTTCGTTGGTTCGTTGGTTCGTTGGTTCGTTGGTTCGTTGGTTCGTTGGTTCGCTGGTTCGTTGGTTCGTTGGTTCGTTGGTTCGTTGTCTCGTTGGTTCGTTGGTTCGTTTGTTTCTTTGTTTCTTTCTTTCTTTGTTCGTTTGGTCGCTGGTTCGTTGGTTCGTTGGTTCGTTGGTTCGTTTGTTTCTTTGTTTCTTTGTTTCTTTGTTCGTTTGCTCGTTGGTTCGTTTGTTCGTTGGTTCGTTTGTTCGTTGGTTCGTTGGTTCGTTGGTTCGTTGGTTCGTTGGTTCGTTGGTTCGTTGGTTCGTTGGTTCGTTGGTTCGTTGGTTCGTTGGTTCGTTGGTTCGTTGGTTCGTTGGTTCGTTGGTTCGTTGGTTCGTTGGTTCGTTGGTTCGTTGGTTCGTTTGTTTCTTTCTTTCTTTCTTTCTTTGTTCGTTTGTTCGTTTGTTCGTTTGTTCGCTGGTTCGTTGGTTCGTTGGTTCGTTGGTTCGTTGGTTCGTTGGTTCGTTGGTTCGTTGGTTCGTTGGTTCGTTGGTTCGTTGGTTCGTTGGTTCGTTGGTTCGTTTGTTTCTTTGTTTCTTTCTTTGTTTCTTTCTTTGCTCGTTTGTTCGTTTGTTCATTTGTTCGTTTGTTCGTTTGTTCGTTTGTTCGTTTGCTCGTTGGTTCGTTGGTTCGTTGGTTCGTTGGTTCGTTGGTTCGTTGGTGCGTTGGTTCGTTTGTTTCTTTGTTTCTTTCTTTCTTTGTTCGTTTGTTCGTTTGTTCGTTTGTTCGTTTGTTCGTTTGTTCGTTTGTTCGTTGGTTCGTTTGTTCGTTTGTTCGTTTGTTCGCTGGTTCGTTGGTTCGTTGGTTCGTTGGTTCGTTGGTTCGTTGGTTCGTTTGTTTCTTTCTTTCTTTGTTCGTTTGTTCGTTTGTTCGTTTGTTCGTTTGTTCGTTGGTTCGTTGGTTCGTTTGTTCGTTTGTTCGTTTGTTCGTTTGTTCGTTTGTTCGCTGGTTCGTTGGTTCGTTGGTTCGTTGGTTCGTTGGTTCGTTGGTTCGTTGGTTCGTTGGTTCGTTGGTTCGTTGGTTCGTTGGTTCGTTGTTTCGTTGGTTCGTTGGTTCGTTGGTTCGTTGGTTCGTTGGTTCGTTGGTTCGTTGGTTCGTTGGTTCGTTGGTTCGTTGGTTCGTTGGTTCGTTGGTTCGTTGGTTCGTTGGTTCGTTGGTTCGTTGGTTCGCTGGTTCGTTGGTTCGTTGGTTCGTTGGTTCGTTGTCTCGTTGGTTCGTTGGTTCGTTTGTTTCTTTGTTTCTTTCTTTCTTTGTTCGTTTGTTCGCTGGTTCGTTGGTTCGTTGGTTCGTTGGTTCGTTTGTTTCTTTGTTTCTTTCTTTCTTTGTTCGTTTGCTCGTTGGTTCGTTTGTTCGTTGGTTCGTTGGTTCGTTGGTTCGTTGGTTCGTTGGTTCGGTGGTTCGTTGGTTCGTTGGTTCGTTGGTTCGTTGGTTCGTTGGTTCGTTGGTTCGTTGGTTCGTTGGTTCGTTGGTTCGTTGGTTCGTTGGTTCGTTGGTTCGTTGGTTCGTTGGTTCGTTGGTTCGTTGGTTCGTTGGTTCGTTGGTTCGTTTGTTCGTTTGTTTCTTTGTTTCTTTCTTTCTTTGTTCGTTTGTTCGTTTGTTCGTTGGTTCGTTGGTTCGTTGGTTCGTTGGTTCGTTGGTTCGTTGGTTCGTTGTTTCGTTGGTTCGTTGGTACGTTGGTTCGTTGGTTCGTTGGTTCGTTGGTTCGTTGGTTCGTTGGTTCGTTGGTTCGTTGGTTCGTTGGTTCGTTGGTTCGTTGGTTCGTTGGTTCGTTGGTTCGTTGGTTCGTTGGTTCGTTGGTTCGTTGGTTCGTTGGTTCGTTGGTTCGTTGGTTCGTTGGTTCGTTGGTTCGTTGGTTCGTTGGTTCGTTGGTTCGTTGGTTCGTTGGTTCGTTGGTTCGTTGGTTCGTTTGTTCGTTTGTTTCTTTGTTTCTTTCTTTCTTTGTTCGTTTGTTCGTTTGTTCGTTGGTTCGTTGGTTCGTTGGTTCGTTGGTTCGTTGGTTCGTTGGTTCGTTGGTTCGTTGGTTCGTTGGTTCGTTGTTTCGTTGGTTCGTTGGTTCGTTGGTTCGTTGGTTCGTTGGTTCGTTGGTTCGTTGGTTCGTTGGTTCGTTGGTTCGTTGGTTCGTTGGTTCGTTGGTTCGTTGGTTCGTTGGTTC
>NW_027487457.1:0-2500 GCF_050908995.1 Andrena cerasifolii | reverse complement strand
ACCGACTGACCGACTGACAGACCGACCGACCGTCCGACCGACCGACCGACCGACCGACCGACCGATCGACCGCCCGACCGACCGACCGACGGACTGACTGACCGACTGACCGACTGACCGACCAACTGACCGACTGACCGACTGACCGACGGACCGACTGACCGACGGACCGACGGACCGACTGACCGTCCGACCGACCGAACGACCGACCGACCGACCAACTGACCGACCGACCGAACGACCGACCGACTGACCGACCGACCGACCGATCGACGGACTAACTGACCGACCGACCGACCGCCCGACCGACCGACCGACCGACGGACTGCCTGACCGACTGACCGACCGACGGACTGACTGACCGACTGACCGACGGACCGACGGACCGACGGACCGACGGACCGACGGACCGACTGACCGACCGACCGACAGACCGACTGACCGACGCACCGACGGACCCGACTGACCGACCGACCGACCGACCGACCGACCGACCGACCGACCGACCGACCGACGACCGACCGACCGACCGACCGACCGACCGACCGACCGACCGACCGACCGACCGACCGACCGACCGACCGACCGACCGACCGACCGACCGACCGACCGACCGACGGGCGGACTGACTGACCGACTGACCGACCAACTGACCGACTGACCGACCGAACGACCGACCGACCGACCAACTGACCGACGGACCGACGGACCGACCGACTGACCGACCGACCGACCGATCGACGGACTAACTGACCGACCGACCGACCGACCGACCGACCGACCGACCGACCGACGGACTGACTGACCGACTGACCGACCGACGGACTGACTGACCGACTGACCGACTAACCGACCGACCGACCGACCGACCGACCGACCGACCGACCGACGGACTGACTGACCGACTGACCGACCGACGGACTGACTGACCGACTGACCGACTAACCGACCGACCGACCGACCGACCGACCGACGGACTGACTGACCGACTGACCGACTGACCGTCTGACCGACTGACGGACCGACTGACCGACTGACCGACTGACCGACCGACCGACCGACCGACCGACCGACCGACCGACCGACCGACCGACCGACCGACCGACCGACCGACCGACCGACCGACCGACCGACCGATTGTCCGACTGACCGACCGACTGACCGACTGACCGACTGACCGACTGACCGACTGACAGACCGACCGACCGACTGACCGACTGACCGACCGACTGACCGACCGACTGACGATCGACGGACTGACTGACCGATTGACCGACCGACCGACCGACCGACCGACCGACGGACTGACTGACCGACTGACCGACCAACTGACCGACTGACGGACCGACCGACCGACCGACCGACCGACCGACCGACCGACCGACCGACCGACCGACCGACCGACCGACCGACCGACCGACCGACCGACCGACCGACCGACCGAACGACCGACCGACCGACCGACCGACGGACGGACTGACTGACCGACTGACCGAAAGACCGACCAACTGACCGACTGACCGACCGACCGACCGACCGACCGACCGACCGACGGACTGACTGACCGACTGACCGACCAACTGACCGACTGACGGACCGACCGACCGACCGACCGAACGACCGAACGACCGACCGACCGACCGACGGACCGACCGACCGACCGACTGACCGACCGACCGACCGACCGACCGACTGACCGACGGACCGACGGACCGACGGACCGACGGACCGACTGACCGACCGACCGACGGACCGACTGACCGACGGACCGACGGACCGACTGACCGACCGACCGACCGACCGACTGACCGACCGACCGACCGATCGACGGACTAACTGACCGACCGACCGACCGCCCGACCGACCGACCGACCGCCCGACCGACCGACCGACCGACGGACTGACTGACCGACTGACCGACCGACGGACTGACTGACCGACTGACCGACGGACCGACTGACCGACGGACCGACGGACCGACTGACCGACCGTCCGACCGACCGACCGACCGACCGACCGACCGACCGACCGACCGACCGACCGACTGACCGACTGACCGACCGACCGACCGACTGACCGACGGACCGACGGACCGACTGACCGACCGACCGACGGACCGACTGACCGACGGACCGACGGACCGACTGACCGACCGACCGACCGACCGACCGACCGACCGACCGACCGACCGACCGACCGACCGACCGACCGACCGACCGACCGACGGGCGGACTGACTGACCGACTGACCGAAAGACCGACCAACTGACCGACTGACCGACGGACCGACCGACTGACCGACTGACCGACGGACCGACCGACTGACCGACTGACCGACTGACCGACCGACCGACCGACGGACTGACTGACCGACGGACCGACGGACAGACTGACCGACCGTCCGACCGACCGACCGACCGACCGACCGACCGACCGACCGACCGAATGACCGACTGACCGACCGACCGACCGACTGACCGACGGACCGACGCGACCGACGG
>NW_027487456.1:0-15239 GCF_050908995.1 Andrena cerasifolii | reverse complement strand
TCGTTGTTTCGTTGTTTCGTTGTTTCGTTGTTTCGTTGTTTCGTTGTTTCGTTGTTTCGTTGTTTCGTTGTTTCGTTGTTTCGTTGTTTCGTTGTTTCGTTGTTTCGTTGTTTCGTTGTTTCGTTGTTTCGTTGTTTCGTTGTTTCGTTGTTTCGTTGTTTCGTTGTTTCGTTGTTTCGTTGTTTCGTTGTTTCGTTGTTTCGTTGTTTCGTTGTTTCGTTGTTTCGTTGTTTCGTTGTTTCGTTGGTTCTTTTGTTTCTTTGTCACTTTGTTCGTTTGTTCGTTGTTCGTTTGTTCGTTTGTTCGTTTGTTCGTTGGTTCGTTTGTTCGTTGGTTCGTTGGTTCGTTGGTTCGATGGTTCGGTGGTTCGTTGGTTCGTTGGTTCGATTGTTCGTTTGTTCGTTTGTTCGTTTGTTCGTTTGTTCGTTTGTTCGTTTGTTCGTTTGTTCGTTTGTTCGTTTGTTCGTTTGTTCGTTTGTTCGTTTGTTCGTTTGTTCGTTGGTTCGTTGGTTCGTTGGTTCATTTGTTCGTTGGTTCGTTGGTTCGTTGGTTCGTTGGTTCGTTGGTTCGTTGGTTCGTTGGTTCCTTTGTTCCTTTGTTCGTTTGTTCGTTGGTTCGTTGGTTCGTTGGTTCGTTGGTTCGCTGGTTCGTTGGTTCGTTGGTTCGTTGGTTCGTTGTTTCGTTGTTTCGTTTGTTCGTTTGTTCGTTTGTTCGTTGGTTCGTTTGTTCGTTTGTTCGTTTGTTCGTTTGTTCGTTGGTTCGTTTGTTCGTTTGTTCGTTTGTTCGTTTGTTCGTTGGTTCGTTGGTTCGTTTGTTCGTTTGTTCGTTTGTTCGTTGGTTCGTTGGTTCGTTTGTTCGTTTGTTCGTTTGTTCGTTTGTTCGTTTGTTCGTTTGTTCGTTTGTTCGTTGGTTCGTTGGTTCGTTGGTTCGTTGGTTCTCTGGTTCGTTGGTTCGTTGGTTCGTTGGTTCGTTGTTTCGTTGTTTCGTTGTTTCGTTGTTTCGCTGTTTCGTTGTTTCGTTGTTTCGTTGTTTCTGTTGTTTCGTTGTTTCGTTGTTTCGTTGTTTCGTTGTTTCGTTGTTTCGTTGTTTCGTTGTTTCGTTGTTTCGTTGTTTCGTTGTTTCGTTGTTTCGTTGTTTCGTTGTTTCGTTGTTTCGTTGTTTCGTTGTTTCGTTGTTTCGTTGTTTCGTTGTTTCGTTGTTTCGTTGGTTCTTTTGTTTCTTTGTCACTTTGTTCGTTTGTTCGTTTGTTCGTTTTGTTCGTTTGTTCGTTTGTTCGTTGGTTCGTTGGTTCGTTGGTTCGTTGGTTCGTTGGTTCGTTGGTTCGTTGGTTCGTTGGTTCGTTGGTTCGTTGGTTCGTTGGTTCGTTGGTTCGTTGGTTCGTTGGTTCGTTGGTTCGTTGGTTCGTTGGTTCGTTGGTTCGTTGGTTCGTTGGTTCGTTGGTTCGTTGGTTCGTTGGTTCGTTGGTTCGTTGGTTCGTTGGTTCGTTGGTTCGTTGGTTTCGTTGGTTCGTTGTTTCGTTGTTCGTTGTTTCGTTGTTTCGTTGTTTCGTTGTTTCGTTGTTTCGTTGTTTCGTTGTTTCGTTGTTTCGTTGTTTCGTTGTTTCGTTGTTTCGTTGTTTCGTTGTTTCGTTGTTTCGTTGTTTCGTTGTTTCGTTGTTTCGTTGTTTCGTTGTTTCGTTGTTTCGTTGTTTCGTTGTTTCGTTGTTTCGTTGTTTCGTTGTTTCGTTGTTTCGTTGTTTCGTTGTTTCGTTGGTTCTTTTGTTTCTTTGTCACTTTGTTCGTTTGTTCGTTTGTTCGTTTGTTCGTTTGTTCGTTTGTTCGTTGGTTCGTTTGTTCGTTGGTTCGTTGGTTCGTTGGTTCGATGGTTCGGTGGTTCGTTGGTTCGTTGGTTCGATTGTTCGTTTGTTCGTTTGTTCGTTTGTTCGTTTGTTCGTTTGTTCGTTTGTTCGTTTGTTCGTTTGTTCGTTTGTTCGTTTGTTCGTTTGTTCGTTTGTTCGTTGGTTCGTTGGTTCGTTGGTTCGTTGGTTCATTTGTTCGTTGGTTCGTTGGTTCGTTGGTTCGTTGGTTCGTTGGTTCCTTTGTTCCTTTGTTCGTTTGTTCGTTGGTTCGTTGGTTCGTTGGTTCGTTGGTTCGCTGGTTCGTTGGTTCGTTGGTTCGTTGGTTCGTTGTTTCGTTGTTTCGTTTGTTCGTTTGTTCGTTTGTTCGTTGGTTCGTTTGTTCGTTTGTTCGTTTGTTCGTTTGTTCGTTTGTTCGTTTGTTCGTTTGTTCGTTGGTTCGTTGGTTCGTTGGTTCGTTGGTTCGTTGGTTCTCTGGTTCGTTGGTTCGTTGGTTCGTTGGTTTCGTTGTTTCGTTGTTTCGTTGTTTCGTTGTTTCGCTGTTTCGTTGTTTCGTTGTTTCGTTGTTTCGTTGTTTCGTTGTTTCGTTGTTTCGTTGTTTCGTTGTTTCTGTTGTTTCGTTGTTTCGTTGTTTCGTTGTTTCGTTGTTTCGTTGTTTCGTTGTTTCGTTGTTTCGTTGTTTCGTTGTTTCGTTGTTTCGTTGTTTCGTTGCTTCGTTGCTTCGTTGCTTCGTTGCTTCGTTGATTCGTTGTTTCGTTGTTTCGTTGTTTCGTTGTTTCGTTGTTTCGTTGTTTCGTTGTTTCGTTGTTTCGTTGTTTCGTTGTTTCGTTGTTTCGTTGTTTCGTTGTTTCGTTGTTTCGTTGTTTCGTTGTTTCGTTGTTTCGTTGTTTCGTTGTTTCGTTGTTTCGTTGTTTCGTTGTTTCGTTGTTTCGTTGTTTCGTTGTTTCGTTGGTTCTTTTGTTTCTTTGTCACTTTGTTCGTTTGTTCGTTTGTTCGTTTGTTCGTTTGTTCGTTTGTTTGTTTGTTCGTTGGTTCGTTTGTTCGTTGGTTCGTTGGTTCGTTGGTTCGATGGTTCGGTGGTTCGTTGGTTCGTTGGTTCGATTGTTCGTTTGTTCGTTTGTTCGTTTGTTCGTTTGTTCGTTTGTTCGTTTGTTCGTTTGTTCGTTTGTTCGTTTGTTCGTTTGTTCGTTTGTTCGTTGGTTCGTTGGTTCATTTGTTCGTTGGTTCGAAGGTTCGTTGGTTCGTTGGTTCGTTGGTTCGTTGGTTCCTTTGTTCCTTTGTTCGTTTGTTCGTTGGTTCGTTGGTTCGTTGGTTCGTTGGTTCGCTGGTTCGTTGGTTCGTTGGTTCGTTGGTTCGTTGTTTCGTTGTTTCGTTTGTTCGTTTGTTCGTTTGTTCGTTGGTTCGTTTGTTCGTTTGTTCGTTTGTTCGTTTGTTTCGTTGGTTCGTTTGTTCGTTTGTTCGTTTGTTCGTTTGTTCGTTGGTTCGTTGGTTCGTTTGTTCGTTTGTTCGTTTGTTCGTTGGTTCGTTGGTTCGTTTGTTCGTTTGTTCGTTTGTTCGTTTGTTCGTTTGTTCGTTTGTTCGTTTGTTCGTTTGTTCGTTGGTTCGTTGGTTCGTTGGTTCGTTGGTTCTCTGGTTCGTTGGTTCGTTGGTTCGTTGGTTCGTTGTTTCGTTGTTTCGTTGTTTCGCTGTTTCGTTGTTTCGTTGTTTCGTTGTTTCGTTGTTTCGTTGTTTCGTTGTTTCGTTGTTTCGTTGTTTCTGTTGTTTCGTTGTTTCGTTGTTTCGTTGTTTCGTTGTTTCGTTGTTTCGTTGTTTCGTTGTTTCGTTGTTTCGTTGTTTCGTTGTTTCGTTGTTTCGTTGCTTCGTTGCTTCGTTGCTTCGTTGCTTCGTTGATTCGTTGTTTCGTTGTTTCGTTGTTTCGTTGTTTCGTTGTTTCGTTGTTTCGTTGTTTCTTTGTTTCGTTGTTTCGTTGTTTCGTTGTTTCGTTGTTTCGTTGTTTCGTTGTTTCGTTGTTTCGTTGTTTCGTTGTTTCGTTGTTTCGTTGTTTCGTTGTTTCGTTGTTTCGTTGTTTCGTTGTTTCGTTGTTTCGTTGTTTCGTTGTTTCGTTGTTTCGTTGTTTCGTTGTTTCGTTGTTTCGTTGTTTCGTTGTTTCGTTGTTTCGTTGTTTCGTTGTTTCGTTGTTTCGTTGTTTCGTTGTATCGTTGTTTCGTTGGCTCTTTTGTTTCTTTGTCACTTTGTTCGTTTGTTCGTTTGTTCGTTTGTTCGTTTGTTCGTTTGTTCGTTTGTTCGTTGGTTCGTTTGTTCGTTGGTTCGTTGGTTCGTTGGTTCGTTGGATCGTTGGTTCGTTGGTTCGTTGGTTCGTTGGTTCGTTGGTTCGTTGGTTCGTTGGTTCGTTGGTTCGTTGGTTCGTTGGTTCGTTGGTTCGTTGGTTCGTTGGTTCGTTGGTTCGTTGGTTCGTTGGTTCGTTGGTTCGTTGGTTCGTTGGTTCGTTGGTTCGTTGGTTCGTTGGTTCGTTGGTTCGTTGGTACGTTTGTTCGTTTGTTCGTTTGTTCGTTTGTTCGTTGTTCGTTGGTTCGTTGGTTCGTTGGTTCGTTGGTTCATTTGTTCGTTGGTTCGAAGGTTCGTTGGTTCGTTGGTTCGTTGGTTCGTTGGTTCGTTGGTTCGTTGGTTCGTTGGTTCGTTGGTTCGTTGGTTCGTTGGTTCGTTGGTTCGTTGGTTCGTTGGTTCGTTGGTTCGTTGGTTCGTTGGTTCGTTGGTTCGTTGGTTCGTTGGTTCGTTGGTTCGTTGGTTCGTTGGTTCGTTGGTTCGTTGGTTCGTTGGTTCGTTGGTTCGTTGGTTCGTTGGTTCGTTGGTTCGTTGGTTCGTTGGTTCGTTGGTTCGTTGGTTCGTTGGTTCGTTGGTTCGTTGGTTCGTTGGTTCGTTGTTTCGTTGTTTCGTTGTTTCGTTGTTTCGTTGTTTCGTTGTTTCGTTGTTTCGTTGTTTCGTTGTTTCGTTGTTTCGTTGTTTCGTTGTTTCGTTGTTTCGTTGTTTCGTTGTTTCGTCGTTTCGTTGTTTCGTTGTTTCGTTGTTTCGTTGTTTCGTTGTTTCGTTGTTTCGTTGGTTCTTTTCTTTCTTTGTCACTTTGTTCGTTGTTTCGTTTGTTCGTTGGTTCGTTGGTTCGTTGGTTCGTTGTTTCGTTGGTTCGTTGGTTCGTTGGTTCGTTGGATCGTTTGTTCGTTGGTTCGAAGGTTCGTTGGTTCGTTGGTTCGTTGGTTCGTTGGTTCGTTGGTTCGTTGGTTCGTTGGTTCGTTGGTTCGTTGGTTCGTTGGTTCGTTGGTTTGTTGGTTCGTTGGTTCGTTGGTTCGTTGGTTCGTTGGTTCGTTTGTTCGTTTGTTCGTTTGTTCGTTTGTTCGTTTGTTCGTTTGTTCGTTTGTTCGTTTGTTCGTTTGTTCGTTTGTTCGTTTGTTCGTTTGTTCGTTTGTTCGTTGGTTCGTTGGTTCGTTGGTTCGTTGGTTCGTTGGTTCGTTGGTTCGTTGGTTCGTTGGTTCGTTGGTTCGTTGGTTCGTTGGTTCGTTGGTTCGTTGGTTCGTTGGTTCGTTGGTTCGTTGTTTCGTTGTTTCGTTGGTTCTTTTCTTTCTTTGTCACTTTGTTCGTTGTTTCGTTTGTTCGTTGGTTCGTTGGATCGTTTGTTCGTTGGTTCGAAGGTTCGTTGGTTCGTTGGTTCGTTGGTTCGTTGGTTCGTTGGTTCGTTGGTTCGTTGGTTCGTT
This sequence comes from Andrena cerasifolii, assembly GCF_050908995.1. Taxonomy (NCBI): domain Eukaryota; kingdom Metazoa; phylum Arthropoda; class Insecta; order Hymenoptera; family Andrenidae; genus Andrena; species Andrena cerasifolii. The sequence goes on along the minus strand of NW_027487456.1, from coordinate 9,662 downwards.
GGTTCGTTGGTTCGTTGGTTCGTTGGTTCGTTGGTTCGTTGGTTCGTTGGTTCGTTGGTTCGTTGGTTCGTTGGTTCGTTGGTTCGTTGGTTCGTTTGTTCGTTTGTTCGTTTGTTCGTTTGTTCGTTTGTTCGTTTGTTCGTTTGTTCGTTTGTTCGTTTGTTCGTTTGTTCGTTTGTTCGTTTGTTCGTTTGTTCGTTTGTTCGTTTGTTCGTTTGTTCGTTTGTTCGTTTGTTCGTTTGTTCGTTTGTTCGTTTGTTCGTTTGTTCGTTTGTTCGTTGGTTCGTTGGTTCGTTGGATCGTTTGTTCGTTGGTTCGAAGGTTCGTTGGTTCGTTGTTTCGTTGTTACGTTGTTTCGTTGTTTCGTTGTTTCGTTGTTTCGTTGTTTCGTGTTTCGTTGTTTCGTTGTTTCGTTGCTTCGTTGTTTCGTTGTTTCGTTGTTTCGTTGTTTCGTTGTTTCGTTGTTTCTTTGTTTCGTTGTTTCGTTGTTTCGTTGTTTCGTTGTTTCGTTGTTTCGTTGTTTCCTTGTTTCGTTGTTTCGTTGTTTCGTTGTTTCGTTGTTTCGTTGTTTCGTTGTTTCGTTGTTTCGTTGTTTCGTTGTTTCGTTGTTTCGTTGTTTCGTTGTTTCGTTGTTTCGTTGTTTCGTTGTTTCGTTGTTTCGTTGTTTCGTTGTTTCGTTGTTTCGTTGTTTCGTTGTTTCGTTGTTTCGTTGTTTCGTTGTTTCGTTGTATCGTTGTTTCGTTGTTTCGTTGGTTCTTTTGTTTCTTTGCCACGTTGTTCGTTTGTTCGTTGGTACGTTGGTTCGTTGGTTCGTTGGTTCGTTGGTTCGTTGGTTCGTTGGTTCGTTGGTTCGTTGGTTCGTTTGTTCGTTTGTTCGTTTGTTCGTTGGTTCGTTGGATCGTTGGATCGTTTGTTCGTTGGTTCGAAGGTTCGTTGGTTCGTTGTTTCGTTGTTACGTTGTTTCGTTGTTTCGTTGTTTCGTTGTTTCGTTGGTTCGTTGGTTCGTTTGTTCGTTGGTTCGAAGGTTCGTTGGTTCGTTGGTTCGTTGGTTCGTTGGTTCGTTGGTTCGTTGGTTCGTTGGTTCGTTGGTTCGTTGGTTCGTTGGGTGGTTGGTTCGTTGGTTCGTTGTTTCGTTGGTTCGTTTGTTCGTTTGTTCGTTTGTTCGTTTGTTCGTTTGTTCGTTTGTTCGTTTGTTCGTTTGTTCGTTTGTTCGTTTGTTCGTTTGTTCGTTTGTTCGTTTGTTCGTTTGTTCGTTTGTTCGTTTGTTCGTTTGTTCGTTTGTTCGTTGGTTCGTTGGTTCGTTGGTTCGTTGGTTCGTTGGTTCGTTTGTTCGTTGGTTCGTTGGATCGTTGGTTCGTTGGTTCGAAGGTTCGTTGGTTCGTTGGTTCGTTGGTTCGTTGGTTCGTTGGTTCGTTGGTTCGTTGGTTCGTTGGTTCGTTGGTTCGTTGGTTCGTTGGTTCGTTGGTTCGTTGGTTCATTTGTTCGTTGGTTCGTTGGTTCGTTGGTTCGTTGGTTCGTTTGTTCGTTTGTTCGTTTGTTCGTTGGTTCGTTGGTTCGTTGGATCGTTTGTTCGTTGGTTCGAAGGTTCGTTGGTTCGTTGTTTCGTTGTTACGTTGTTTCGTTGTTTCGTTGTTTCGTTGTTTCGTTGTTTCGTTGCTTCGTTGTTTCGTTGTTTCGTTGTTTCGTTGTTTCGTTGTTTCTTTGTTTCGTTGTTTCGTTGTTTCGTTGTTTCGTTGTTTCGTTGTTTCGTTGTTTCGTTGTTTCGTTGTTTCGTTGTTTCGTTGTTTCGTTGTTTCGTTGTTTCGTTGTTTAGTTGTTTCGTTGTTTCGTTGTTTCGTTGTTTCGTTGTTTCGTTGTTTCGTTGTTTCGTTGTTTCGTTGTTTCGTTGTTTCGTTGTTTCGTTGTTTCGTTGTTTCGTTGTTTCGTTGTTTCGTTGTTTCGTTGTTTCGTTGTTTCGTTGTTTCGTTGTTTCGTTGTTTCGTTGTTTCGTTGTTTCGTTGTTTCGTTGTTTCGTTGTTTCGTTGTTTCGTTGTTTCGTTGTTTCGTTGTTTCGTTGTTTCGTTGTTTCGTTGTTTCGTTGTTTCGTTGTTTCGTTGTTTCGTTGTTTCGTTGTTTCGTTGTTTCGTTGTTTCGTTGTTTCGTTGTATCGTTGTTTCGTTGTTTCGTTGGTTCTTTTGTTTCTTTGTCACGTTGTTCGTTTGTTCGTTTGTTCGTTTGTTCGTTGGTACGTTGGTTCGTTAGTTCGTTGGTTCGTTGGTTCGTTGGTTCGTTGGTTCGTTGGTTCGTTGGTTCGTTTGTTCGTTGGTTGGTTGGATCGTTGGTTTTTTGGTTCGAAGGTTCGTTGGTTCGTTGGTTCGTTGGTTCGTTGGTTCGTTGGTTCGTTGGTTCGTTGGTTCGTTGGTTCGTTGGTTCGTTGGTTCGTTGGTTCGTTGGTTCGTTGGTTCGTTGGTTCGTTGGTTCGTTGGTTCGTTGGTTCGTTGGTTCGTTGGTTCGTTGGTTCGTTGGTTCGTTTGTTCGTTGGTTCGAAGGTTCGTTGGTTCGTTGGTTCGTTGGTTCGTTGGTTCGTTGGTTCGTTGGTTCGTTGGTTCGTTGGTTCGTTGGTTGGTTGGTTCGTTGGTTCGTTGTTTCGTTGGTTCGTTTGTTCGTTTGTTCGTTTGTTCGTTTGTTCGTTTGTTCGTTTGTTCGTTTGTTCGTTTGTTCGTTTGTTCGTTTGTTCGTTTGTTCGTTTGTTCGTTTGTTCGTTTGTTCGTTTGTTCGTTTGTTCGTTTGTTCGTTTGTTCGTTGGTTCGTTGGTTCGTTGGTTCGTTGGTTCGTTGGTTCGTTGGTTCGTTTGTTCGTTGGTTCGTTGTTTCGTTGTTTCGTTGTTTCGTTGTTTCGTTGTTTCGTTGTTTCGTTGTTTCGTTGTTTCGTTGTTTCGTTGGTTCTTTTGTTTCTTTGTCACTTTGTTCGTTTGTTCGTTTGTTCGTTTGTTCGTTGGTTCGTTTGTTCGTTGCTTCGTTGTTTCGTTGTTTCGTTGTTTCGTTGTTTCGTTGTTTCGTTGTTTCGTTGTTTCGTTGTTTCGTTGTTTCGTTGTTTCGTTGTTTCGTCGTTTCGTTGTTTCGTTGTTTCGTTGTTTCGTTGTTTCGTTGTTTCGTTGTTTCGTTGGTTCTTTTCTTTCTTTGTCACTTTGTTCGTTGTTTCGTTTGTTCGTTGGTTCGTTGGTTCGTTGGTTCGTTGTTTCGTTGGTTCGTTGGTTCGTTGGTTCGTTGGATCGTTTGTTCGTTGGTTCGAAGGTTCGTTGGTTCGTTGGTTCGTTGGTTCGTTGGTTCGTTGGTTCGTTGGTTCGTTGGTTCGTTGGTTCGTTGGTTCGTTGGTTCGTTGGTTTGTTGGTTCGTTGGTTCGTTGGTTCGTTGGTTCGTTGGTTCGTTTGTTCGTTTGTTCGTTTGTTCGTTTGTTCGTTTGTTCGTTTGTTCGTTTGTTCGTTTGTTCGTTTGTTCGTTTGTTCGTTTGTTCGTTTGTTCGTTGGTTCGTTGGTTCGTTGGTTCGTTGGTTCGTTGGTTCGTTGGTTCGTTGGTTCGTTGGTTCGTTGGTTCGTTGGTTCGTTGGTTCGTTGGTTCGTTGGTTCGTTGGTTCGTTGGTTCGTTGTTTCGTTGTTTCGTTGGTTCTTTTCTTTCTTTGTCACTTTGTTCGTTGTTTCGTTTGTTCGTTGGTTCGTTGGATCGTTTGTTCGTTGGTTCGAAGGTTCGTTGGTTCGTTGGTTCGTTGGTTCGTTGGTTCGTTGGTTCGTTGGTTCGTTGGTTCGTTGGTTCGTTGGTTCGTTGGTTCGTTGGTTCGTTGGTTCGTTGGTTCGTTGGTTCGTTGGTTCGTTGGTTCGTTGGTTCGTTGGTTCGTTTGTTCGTTTGTTCGTTTGTTCGTTTGTTCGTTTGTTCGTTTGTTCGTTTGTTCGTTTGTTCGTTTGTTCGTTTGTTCGTTTGTTCGTTTGTTCGTTTGTTCGTTTGTTCGTTTGTTCGTTTGTTCGTTTGTTCGTTTGTTCGTTTGTTCGTTTGTTCGTTTGTTCGTTTGTTCGTTTGTTCGTTGGTTCGTTGGTTCGTTGGATCGTTTGTTCGTTGGTTCGAAGGTTCGTTGGTTCGTTGTTTCGTTGTTACGTTGTTTCGTTGTTTCGTTGTTTCGTTGTTTCGTTGTTTCGTTGTTTCGTTGTTTCGTTGTTTCGTTGTTTCGTTGCTTCGTTGTTTCGTTGTTTCGTTGTTTCGTTGTTTCGTTGTTTCTTTGTTTCGTTGTTTCGTTGTTTCGTTGTTTCGTTGTTTCGTTGTTTCGTTGTTTCGTTGTTTCGTTGTTTCGTTGTTTCGTTGTTTCGTTGGTTCGTTGGTTCGTTGGTTCGTTGGTTCGTTGGTTCGTTTGTTCGTTTGTTCGTTTGTTCGTTTGTTCGTTTTTTCGTTGGTTCGTTGGATCGTTGGATCGTTTGTTCGTTGGTTCGAAGGTTCGTTGGTTCGTTGTTTCGTTGTTACGTTGTTTCGTTGTTTCGTTGTTTCGTTGTTTCGTTGGTTCGTTGGTTCGTTTGTTCGTTGGTTCGAAGGTTCGTTGGTTCGTTGGTTCGTTGGTTCGTTGGTTCGTTGGTTCGTTGGTTCGTTGGTTCGTTGGTTCGTTGGGTGGTTGGTTCGTTGGTTCGTTGTTTCGTTGGTTCGTTTGTTCGTTTGTTCGTTTGTTCGTTTGTTCGTTTGTTCGTTTGTTCGTTTGTTCGTTTGTTCGTTTGTTCGTTTGTTCGTTTGTTCGTTTGTTCGTTTGTTCGTTTGTTCGTTTGTTCGTTTGTTCGTTTGTTCGTTGGTTCGTTGGTTCGTTGGTTCGTTGGTTCGTTGGTTCGTTTGTTCGTTGGTTCGTTGGATCGTTGGTTCGTTGGTTCGAAGGTTCGTTGGTTCGTTGGTTCGTTGGTTCGTTGGTTCGTTGGTTCGTTGGTTCGTTGGTTCGTTGGTTCGTTGGTTCGTTGGTTCGTTGGTTCGTTGGTTCGTTGGTTCATTTGTTCGTTGGTTCGTTGGTTCGTTGGTTCGTTGGTTCGTTTGTTCGTTTGTTCGTTTGTTCGTTGGTTCGTTGGTTCGTTGGATCGTTTGTTCGTTGGTTCGAAGGTTCGTTGGTTCGTTGTTTCGTTGTTACGTTGTTTCGTTGTTTCGTTGTTTCGTTGTTTCGTTGTTTCGTTGCTTCGTTGTTTCGTTGTTTCGTTGTTTCGTTGTTTCGTTGTTTCTTTGTTTCGTTGTTTCGTTGTTTCGTTGTTTCGTTGTTTCGTTGTTTCGTTGTTTCGTTGTTTCGTTGTTTCGTTGTTTCGTTGTTTCGTTGTTTAGTTGTTTCGTTGTTTCGTTGTTTCGTTGTTTCGTTGTTTCGTTGTTTCGTTGTTTCGTTGTTTCGTTGTTTCGTTGTTTCGTTGTTTCGTTGTTTCGTTGTTTCGTTGTTTCGTTGTTTCGTTGTTTCGTTGTTTCGTTGTTTCGTTGTTTCGTTGTTTCGTTGTTTCGTTGTTTCGTTGTTTCGTTGTTTCGTTGTTTCGTTGTTTCGTTGTTTCGTTGTTTCGTTGTTTCGTTGTTTCGTTGTTTCGTTGTTTCGTTGTTTCGTTGTTTCGTTGTTTCGTTGTTTCGTTGTTTCGTTGTTTCGTTGTTTCGTTGTATCGTTGTTTCGTTGTTTCGTTGGTTCTTTTGTTTCTTTGTCACGTTGTTCGTTTGTTCGTTTGTTCGTTTGTTCGTTGGTACGTTGGTTCGTTGGTTCGTTGGTTCGTTGTTTCGTTGGTTCGTTGGTTCGTTGGTTCGTTGGTTCGTTTGTTCGTTGGTTGGTTGGATCGTTGGTTTTTTGGTTCGAAGGTTCGTTGGTTCGTTGGTTCGTTGGTTCGTTGGTTCGTTGGTTCGTTGGTTCGTTGGTTCGTTGGTTCGTTGGTTCGTTGGTTCGTTGGTTCGTTGGTTCGTTGGTTCGTTGGTTCGTTGGTTCGTTGGTTCGTTGGTTCGTTTGTTCGTTGGTTCGAAGGTTCGTTGGTTCGTTGGTTCGTTGGTTCGTTGGTTCGTTGGTTCGTTGGTTCGTTGGTTCGTTGGTTCGTTGGTTGGTTGGTTCGTTGGTTCGTTGTTTCGTTGGTTCGTTTGTTCGTTTGTTCGTTTGTTCGTTTGTTCGTTTGTTCGTTTGTTCGTTTGTTCGTTTGTTCGTTTGTTCGTTTGTTCGTTTGTTCGTTTGTTCGTTTGTTCGTTTGTTCGTTTGTTCGTTTGTTCGTTGGTTCGTTGGTTCGTTGGTTCGTTGGTTCGTTGGTTCGTTTGTTCGTTGGTTCGTTGTTTCGTTGTTTCGTTGTTTCGTTGTTTCGTTGTTTCGTTGTTTCGTTGTTTCGTTGTTTCGTTGTTTCGTTGGTTCTTTTGTTTCTTTGTCACTTTGTTCGTTTGTTCGTTTGTTCGTTTGTTCGTTGGTTCGTTTGTTCGTTGCTTCGTTGGTTCGTTGGTTCGTTGGTTCGTTGGTTCGTTGGTTCGTTGGTTCGTTTGTTCGTTTGTTCGTTTGTTCGTTTGTTCGTTTGTTCGTTTGTTCGTTTGTTCGTTTGTTCGTTTGTTCGTTTGTTCGTTTGTTCGTTTGTTCGTTTGTTCGTTTGTTCGTTTGTTCGTTTGTTCGTTTGTTCGTTGGTTCGTTGGTTCGTTGGATCGTTTGTTCGTTGGTTCGAAGGTTCGTTGGTTCGTTGTTTCGTTGGTTCGTTGGTTCGTTGGTTCGTTGGTTCGTTGGTTCGTTGGTTCGTTGGTTCGTTTGTTCGTTTGTTCGTTTGTTCGTTTGTTCGTTGTTCGTTGGTTCGTTGGTTCGTTGGTTCGTTGGTTCGTTGGTTCATTTGTTCGTTGGTTCGAAGGTTCGTTGGTTCGTTGGTTCGTTGGTTCGTTGGTTCGTTGGTTCGTTGGTTCGTTGGTTCGTTGGTTCGTTGGTTCGTTGGTTCGTTGGTTCGTTGGTTCGTTGGTTCGTTGGTTCGTTGGTTCGTTGGTTCGTTGGTTCGTTGGTTCGTTGGTTCGTTGGTTCGTTGGTTCGTTGGTTCGTTGGTTCGTTGGTTCGTTGGTTCGTTGGTTCGTTGGTTCGTTGGTTCGTTGGTTCGTTGGTTCGTTGGTTCGTTGTTTCGTTGTTTCGTTGTTTCGTTGTTTCGTTGTTTCGTTGTTTCGTTGTTTCGTTGTTTCGTTGTTTCGTTGTTTCGTTGTTTCGTTGTTTCGTTGTTTCGTTGTTTCGTTGTTTCGTTGTTTCGTTGTTTCGTTGTTTCGTTGTTTCGTTGTTTCGTTGTTTCGTTGTTTCGTTGTTTCGTTGTTTCGTTGTTTCGTTGTTTCGTTGTTTCGTTGTTTCGTTGTTTCGTTGTTTCGTTGTTTCGTTGTTTCGTTGTTTCGTTGTTTCGTTGTTTCGTTGTTTCGTTGTTTCGTTGTTTCGTTGTTTCGTTGTTTCGTTGTTTCGTTGTTTCGTTGTTTCGTTGTTTCGTTGTTTCGTTGTTTCGTTGTTTCGTTGTTTCGTTGTTTCGTTGTTTCGTTGTTTCGTTGTTTCGTTGTTTCGTTGTTTCGTTGTTTCGTTGTTTCGTTGTTTCGTTGTTTCGTTGTTTCGTTGTTTCGTTGTTTCGTTGTTTCGTTGTTTCGTCGTTTCGTTGTTTCGTTGTTTCGTTGTTTCGTTGTTTCGTTGTTTCGTTGTTTCGTTGGTTCTTTTCTTTCTTTGTCACTTTGTTCGTTGTTTCGTTTGTTCGTTGGTTCGTTGGTTCGTTGGTTCGTTGTTTCGTTGGTTCGTTGGTTCGTTGGTTCGTTGGATCGTTTGTTCGTTGGTTCGAAGGTTCGTTGGTTCGTTGGTTCGTTGGTTCGTTGGTTCGTTGGTTCGTTGGTTCGTTGGTTCGTTGGTTCGTTGGTTCGTTGGTTCGTTGGTTCGTTGGTTCGTTTGTTCGTTGGTTGGTTGGATCGTTGGTTTTTTGGTTCGAAGGTTCGTTGGTTCGTTGGTTCGTTGGTTCGTTGGTTCGTTGGTTCGTTGGTTCGTTGGTTCGTTGGTTCGTTGGTTCGTTGGTTCGTTGGTTCGTTGGTTCGTTGGTTCGTTGGTTCGTTGGTTCGTTGGTTCGTTGGTTCGTTGGTTCGTTGGTTCGTTGGTTCGTTTGTTCGTTGGTTCGAAGGTTCGTTGGTTCGTTGGTTCGTTGGTTCGTTGGTTCGTTGGTTCGTTGGTTCGTTGGTTCGTTGGTTCGTTGGTTGGTTGGTTCGTTGGTTCGTTGTTTCGTTGGTTCGTTGTTCGTTTGTTCGTTTGTTCGTTGTTCGTTTGTTCGTTTGTTCGTTTGTTCGTTTGTTCGTATGTTCGTTTGTTCGTTTGTTCGTTTGTTCGTTTGTTCGTTTGTTCGTTTGTTCGTTTGTTCGTTTGTTCGTTTGTTCGTTGGTTCGTTGGTTCGTTGGTTCGTTGGTTCGTTGGTTCGTTTGTTCGTTGGTTCGTTGTTTCGTTGTTTCGTTGTTTCGTTGTTTCGTTGTTCGTTGTTTCGTTGTTTCGTTGTTTCGTTGTTTCGTTGTTTCGTTGTTTCGTTGGTTCTTTTGTTTCTTTGTCACTTTGTTCGTTTGTTCGTTTGTTCGTTTGTTCGTTGGTTCGTTTGTTCGTTGCTTCGTTGTTTCGTTGTTTCGTTGTTTCGTTGTTTCGTTGTTTCGTTGTTTCGTTGTTTCGTTGTTTCGTTGTTTCGTTGTTTCGTTGTTTCGTCGTTTCGTTGTTTCGTTGTTTCGTTGTTTCGTTGTTTCGTTGTTTCGTTGTTTCGTTGGTTCTTTTCTTTCTTTGTCACTTTGTTCGTTGTTTCGTTTGTTCGTTGGTTCGTTGGTTCGTTGGTTCGTTGTTTCGTTGGTTCGTTGGTTCGTTGGTTCGTTGGATCGTTTGTTCGTTGGTTCGAAGGTTCGTTGGTTCGTTGGTTCGTTGGTTCGTTGGTTCGTTGGTTCGTTGGTTCGTTGGTTCGTTGGTTCGTTGGTTTGTTGGTTCGTTGGTTCGTTGGTTCGTTGGTTCGTTGGTTCGTTTGTTCGTTTGTTCGTTTGTTCGTTTGTTCGTTTGTTCGTTTGTTCGTTTGTTCGTTTGTTCGTTTGTTCGTTTGTTCGTTTGTTCGTTTGTTCGTTTGTTCGTTGGTTCGTTGGTTCGTTGGTTCGTTGGTTCGTTGGTTCGTTGGTTCGTTGGTTCGTTGGTTCGTTGGTTCGTTGGTTCGTTGGTTCGTTGGTTCGTTGGTTCGTTGGTTCGTTGGTTCGTTGGTTCGTTGTTTCGTTGTTTCGTTGGTTCTTTTCTTTCTTTGTCACTTTGTTCGTTGTTTCGTTTGTTCGTTGGTTCGTTGGATCGTTTGTTCGTTGGTTCGTTGGTTCGTTGGTTCGTTGGTTCGTTGGTTCGTTGGTTCGTTGGTTCGTTGGTTCGTTGGTTCGTTGGTTCGTTGGTTCGTTGGTTCGTTGGTTCGTTGGTTCGTTGGTTCGTTGGTTCGTTGGTTCGTTGGTTCGTTGGTTCGTTGGTTCGTTTGTTCGTTTGTTCGTTTGTTGCGTTTGTTCGTTTGTTCGTTTGTTCGTTTGTTCGTTTGTTCGTTTGTTCGTTTGTTCGTTTGTTCGTTTGTTCGTTTGTTCGTTTGTTCGTTTGTTCGTTTGTTCGTTTGTTCGTTTGTTCGTTTGTTCGTTTGTTCGTTTGTTCGTTTGTTCGTTGGTTCGTTGGTTCGTTGGATCGTTTGTTCGTTGGTTCGAAGG
>NW_027487455.1:0-15245 GCF_050908995.1 Andrena cerasifolii | reverse complement strand
TAAAAATTTTAAAAAAATTAAATAAAAAATTAAAAAAATTTTAAAAAAAATTTTAAAAAATTTCAAAAAATTTTCAAAAAATTTCAAAAAAATTTAAAAAAATTAAAAAAAATAAAAAAAGTTAAATAAAAATTAAAAAAAAAATTTTAAAAATTAAAAAAACGTTTTTTGAAATAAAAAGAAATAATTTTAAAAAATTTAAATTTTTTTTTTAAATTTAAAAAAAATTAAAGTAAAGAAATTTCAAAAAAGATTTAGTTTTAAATTTTTTTTTAAATTTTAAAAATATAAACAAAATTCAAAAAATTTTTGTAAAAAATTTAAAAAAAATAAAAAAAATTTTAAATTTAAAAAAAATTTATAAAAAATTAAAAAAATTAAATAAAAATTTAAAAAAAATTAAATGAAAAATATAAAAAAATTTAAATAATTTTTTTTAAAAATTTTTAAAAAAATTTAAAAAAAAATTAAAAAATTTTAAAAAAAAAATTTTAAAAATTAAAAAAAAATAAAAAAAGTTAAATAAAATTTTTTAAAAAATTAAATAAAAAATATAAAAAAAAATTTAAAAAAATTTTTAAAAATTTTCAAAAATTTTAAAAAATATTCAAAAAAATTTTTAAAAATTAAAAAAAAATATAAAAAGTTAAATAAAAATATAAAAAAAATTTTAAATTTTAAAAAATCATATAAATTTTTTTTTAAAAAATTGAAAAAAAATTAAATATAAAACAAAATTTTTTTTAAAATTTTAAAATTTTAAAAAATTAAATAAAAAATTTTTAAAAAAATGAAAAAAAATTAAAAAATTTTAAAAAAATTTAAAAAAATTTTAAAAAATTAAAAAAAAATTATAAGAAAATTAAAAAAAAATTAAAGTTTAAAAAATTAAAGAAGTAAAATAAAAGAAAAATAAAAATTAAAAAAAAAAAATTTTTAAATTGTTAAAAAATTAAAACAATTTTTTTAAAAAAAATTTAAAAATTTTTTAAAAAATTTAAAAAATTTTAAAAAATTAAAACAAATTTTCAAAAAAATAAAAAAAATTAAAGTAAAAAAATTTTAAAATATAAAAAAAAATTAAAATAAAAAATAATATACAAAATTTTAAAAGAAAAATAAAAGAAATTAAGAAGAAAATAAACAAATAAAAATTAAAAAAAAAATAATAATTTAAAACAAAAATAAATAAAATTTTTTTTAAAATTAAAATAAAATAAAAAATAAAGAATTTTTTTTAAATTTAAAAAATTTAAAAAAATTTAAAAAAAAATTGTAAAAAATTAAAAAAAAATAAAAAAAATTTAAATTTTAAAAAAATTTTAAAAATTAAATAAAAATTTTAAAAAAATTAAAAAATATAAAAAAAAATTCAAAAAAATTTTAAAAAAATTTTAAAAAATTTTAAAAAATTAAAAAAAAATTATAAGAAAATTAAAAAAAAATTAAAGTTTAAAAAATTAAAGAAGTAAAATAAAAGAAAAATAAAAATTAAAAAAAAAAAATTTTTAAATTGTTAAAAAATTAAAACAATTTTTTTAAAAAAAATTTTAAAAATTTTTTAAAAAATTTAAAAAATTTTAAAAAATTAAAACAAATTTTCAAAAAAATAAAAAAAATTAAAGTAAAAAAATTTTAAAATATAAAAAAAAATTAAAATAAAAAATAATATACAAAATTTTAAAAGAAAAATAAAAGAAATTAAAAAGAAAATAAACAAATAAAAATTAAAAAAAAAATAATAATTTAAAACAAAAATAAATAAAATTTTTTTAAAATTAAAATAAAATAAAAAATAAAGAATTTTTTTTAAATTTAAAAAATTTAAAAAAATTTAAAAAAAAATTGTAAAAAATTAAAAAAAAATAAAAAAAATTTAAATTTTAAAAAATTTTAAAAATTAAATAAAAATTTTAAAAAAATTAAAAAATATATAAAAAGTTAAATAAAAATTAAAAAAAAAATTAAAAATTTTTTTTTTTAAATTTTCAAAAAAAATTTAAAAAATTTTCAAAAAATTTTTATAAAATTTTCAAAAAAATTTTAAAAAAATTTTAATAAATTTTTAAATTTAAAAAAAATTTAAAAAAATTAAAAAAAATAAAAAATTTATAAGAAAATTAAAAAAAACATATACAATTTTTAAAAAAATTTAAAAAGTAAAATAAAACAAATATAAAATTTAAAAAAATTTTAAAATTGTTAAGAAATTAAAACAAATTTTTTAAAATAAATTTTAAAAAAATTTTAAAAAAAATTTAAAAAAAATTTTAAAAAAGTTTAAAAAAATTTTTAAAATTTTAAAAAAAATTTTAAAAAATTGAAAAAAAATTAAATATAAAAAAAATTTTAAAAAATTTTTAAATTTTAAAAAATTAAATAAAAAAAATTTTAAAAAAATTGAAAAAAAAATTAAAAAATTTTAAAAAATTTTAAAAATTAAAAAAAAATTATAAGAAAATTAAAAAAATTTAAAATTTAAAAAAATTAAAAAAGTAAAATAAAAGAAAAATAAAAATTAAAAAAAAAATTTTTTTAAATTTTCAAACAATTTTTAAAAAATTTTCAAAACATTTTTAAAAAATTTTTTAAAAAAATTTAAAAAAATTTAAAAAAATTTTAAAAATTTAGAAAAAAATTTTTAAAATTTTAAAAATTAAAAAAAAAATAAAAAATTTATAAGAAAATTAAAAAAAACATAAAATTTTTGAAAAAATTTAAAAAGTAAAATAAAACAAATATAAAATTTTAAACAAAAAATTTAAAAATTGTTAAGAAATTAAAACAAATTTTTTAAATAAATTTTAAAAAAATTTTTAAAAAAAATTTAACACATTTTTAAAAAAATTTTTAAAAAATTTAAAAAATTTTAAAATTTTTTTTAAAAAATTGAAAAAAAAATTAAATATAAAAAAAAAATTTTAAAAAATTTTTAAATTTTAAAAAATTAAATAAAAAATTTTTAAAAAAATTGAAAAAAAAATTAAAAAATTTTTAAAAATATTTTAAAAATTAAAAAAAATAAAAATATGTAAATAAAAATTTTAAAAAAATTTTAAAAAATAAATTTTTTTTTAAATTTTGAAAAATTAAATAAAATTTTTTAAAAAAAATTGAGAAAAAATTAAATTTTTTTTTTAAAAACATTTTTAAAAAATTGTTAAAAAATTAAAACAAAATTTAAAAAAATTTAAAAAAATTTAAAAATACTTGAAAAAAATAAAAAAATTTTAAAAATTAAATAAAAATTTAATAAAAATAAAAAATACACAAAAATTTAAAAGAAAAATAAAAGAAATTAAAAAAAATAAACAAATAAAAATTAAAAAATATAATAATTTAAAACAAAAATAAATAAAAAAAATTTTAAAATTAAAATAAAATAAAAAATAAAGAATATTTTTTTTAAATTTAAAAAATATAAAAAAATTTAAAAAAAATTGTAAAAAATTTAAAAAAAATAAAAAATTCAAATTTTAAAAAAATTAAAAAAATTAAATAAAAATTTAAAAAAAATTTAAAAAATATTAAAAAATTTTCAAAAAAATTTTAAAAAATTTTCAAATTTTTTTTAAAAAAATTTTCAAAAAAATTTATAAAAATTAAAAAATATATAAAAAGTTTAATAAAAATTTAAAAAAGAATTAAAAAATTTTCAAAAAATTTTTAAAAAATTTTCAAAAAATTTTTATAAAATTTTCAAAAAAATTTTAAAAAAATTTTAATAAATTTTTAAAATTTAAAAAAAATTTTAATAAATTTTTAAAATTTAAAAAAAATTTTAAAAAATTAAAAAAAATAAAAAATTCATAAGAAAATTAAAAAAAACATATACAATTTTTAAAAAATTTAAAAAGTAAAATAAAACAAATATAAAATTTAAAAATTTTTTAAAATTGTTAAGAAATTAAAACAAATTTTTTAAAATAAATTTTAAAAAAATTTTAAAAAAAATTTTAAAAAAATTTTAAAAAATTGAAAAAAAATTAAATATAAAAAAAAAATTTAAAAAATTTTTAAATTTTAAAAAATTAAATAAAAAAAAATTTTAAAAAATTGAAAAAAAAATTAAAAAATTTTAAAAAATTTTAAAAATTAAAAAAAAATTATAAGAAAATTAAAAAAATTTAAAATTTAAAAAAATTAAAAAAGTAAAATAAAAGAAAAATAAAAATTAAAAAAAAAATTTTTTAAATTTTCAAACAATTTTTAAAAAATTTTCAAAACATTTTTAAAAATTTTTTAAAAAAAATTTAAAAAAATTTAAAAAAATTTTAAAAATTTAAAAAAAAATTTTTTAAATTTTAAAAATTAAAAAAAAAATAAAAAATTTATAAGAAAATTAAAAAAAATATAAAATTTTTGAAAAAATTTAAAAAGTAGAATAAAACAAATATAAAATTTTAAACAAAAAATTTAAAAATTGTTAAGAAATTAAAACAAATTTTTTAAAATAAATTTTAAAAAAATTTTTAAAAAAATTTAAAAAATTTTTAAAAAAAATTTAAAAAAATTTTAAAAATTTTAAAATTTTTTTAAAAATTTTAAAAATTTTTTTAAAAAATTGATAAAAAAATTAAATATAAAAAAAAATTTTAAAAAATTTTTAAATTTTAAAAAATTAAATAAAAAATTTTTAAAAAAATTGAAAAAAAAATTAAAAAATTTTAAAAAAATTTTAAAAATTAAAAAAAATAAAAAATGTAAATAAAAATTTTAAAAAAATTTTAAAAAATAAAATTTTTTTAAATTTTGAAAAATTAAATAAAATTTTTTAAAAAAATTGAGAAAAAATTAAAATTTTTTTTAAAAACATTTTTAAAAAATTGTTAAAAAATTAAAACAAAATTTAAAAAAATTTAAAAAAATTTAAAAATACTTGAAAAAAAATTTTAAAAATTAAATAAAAATTTAAAAAAAATTTAATAAAAATAAAAAATATACAAAAATTTAAAAGAAAAATAAAAGAAATTAAAAAAAATAAACAAATAAAAATTAAAAAATATAATAATTTAAAACAAAAATAAATAAAAAAAATTTTAAAATTAAAATAAAATAAAAAATAAAGAATATTTTTTTTAAATTTAAAAAATATAAAAAAATTTAAAAAAAATTGTAAAAAATTTAAAAAAAATAAAAAAATTCAAATTTTAAAAAAATTAAAAAAATTAAATAAAAATTTTAAAAAAAAATTAAAAAATATTAAAAAATTTTCAAAAAAATTTTAAAAAATTTTCAAATTTTTTTTAAAAAAATTTTCAAAAAAATTTATAAAAATTAAAAAATATATAAAAAGTTTAATAAAAATTTAAAAAAGAATTAAAAAATTTTCAAAAAATTTTTAAAAAATTTTCAAAAAATTTTTATAAAATTTTCAAAAAAATTTTAAAAAAATTTTAATAAATTTTTAAAATTTAAAAAAAATTTTAAAAAATTAAAAAAAATAAAAAATTCATAAGAAAATTAAAAAAAACATATACAATTTTTAAAAAAATTTAAAAAGTAAAATAAAACAAATATAAAATTTAAAAAAATTTTAAAATTGTTAAGAAATTAAAACAAATTTTTTAAAATAAATTTTAAAAAATTTTAAAAAAAATTTTAAAAAAATTTTAAAAAATTGAAAAAAAATTAAATATAAAAAAAAATTTAAAAATTTTTAAAATTTTAAAATTTTAAAAATTAAATAAAAAAATTTTAAAAAATTGAAAAAAAAATTAAAAAATTTTAAAAAATTTTAAAAATTAAAAAAAAATTATAAGAAAATTAAAAAAATTTAAAATTTAAAAAAATTAAAAAAGTAAAATAAAAGAAAAATAAAAATTAAAAAAAAAATTTTTTTAAATTTTCAAACAATTTTTAAAAAATTTTCAAAACATTTTTAAAAATTTTTTAAAAAAAATTTAAAAAAATTTAAAAAAATTTTAAAAATTTAAAAAAAATTTTTTAAAATTTTAAAAATTAAAAAAAAAATAAAAAATTTATAAGAAAATTAAAAAAAAATATAAAATTTTTGAAAAAATTTAAAAAGTAGAATAAAACAAATATAAAATTTTAAACAAAAAATTTAAAAATTGTTAAGAAATTAAAACAAATTTTTTAAAATAAATTTTAAAAAAATTTTTAAAAAAAATTTAAAAAATTTTTTTAAAAAATTGATAAAAAAATTAAATATAAAAAAAAAATTTTAAAAAATTTTTAAATCTTAAAAAATTAAATAAAAAATTTTTAAAAAAATTGAAAAAAAAATTAAAAAATTTTAAAAAAATTTTAAAAATTAAAAAAAATAAAAAATGTAAATAAAAATTTTAAAAAAATTTTAAAAAATAAAATTTTTTTAAATTTTGAAAAATTAAATAAAATTTTTTAAAAAAAATTGAGAAAAAATTAAAAATTTTTTTTAAAAACATTTTTAAAAAATTGTTAAAAAATTAAAACAAAATTTAAAAAAATTTAAAAAAATTTAAAAATACTTGAAAAAAATAAAAAAATTTTAAAAATTAAGTAAAAATTTAAAAAAAATTTAATAAAAATAAAAAATATACAAAAATTTAAAAGAAAAATAAAAGAAATTAAAAAAAATAAACAAATAAAAATTAAAAAATATAATAATTTAAAACAAAAATAAATAAAAAAAATTTTAAAATTAAAATAAAATAAAAAATAAAGAATATTTTTTTAAATTTAAAAAATATAAAAAAATTAAAAAAAAATTGTAAAAAATTTAAAAAAAATAAAAAAATTCAAATTTTAAAAAAATTAAAAAAATTAAATAAAAATTTAAAAAAAAATTTAAAAAATATTAAAAAATTTTCAAAAAAATTTTAAAAAATTAAAAAAAATAAAAAATTTATAAGAAAATTAAAAAAAACATATACAATTTTTAAAAAAATTTAAAAAGTAAAATAAAACAAATATAAAATTTAAAAAAATTTTAAAATTGTTAAGAAATTAAAACAAATTTTTTAAAATAAATTTTAAAAAAATTTTAAAAAAAATTTTAAAAAAATTTTAAAAAAGTTTAAAAAATTTTTTAAAATTTTAAAAAAAAATTTAAAAAATTTAAAAAAAATTAAATATAAAAAAAAATTTTTTAAATTTTTAAATTTTAAAAAATTAAATAAAAAATTTTTAAAAAAATTGAAAAAAAAAATTAAAAAATTTTAAAAAAAATTTTAAAAATTAAAAAAAATAAAAAAAGTTAAATAAAAATTTAAAAAAAATTAAAAAAAATAAAAAAATGTAAATAAAAATTTTAAAAAAATTTTAAAAAATAAATTTTTTTTTAAATTTTGAAAAATTAAATAAAATTTTTTAAAAAATAAAATTTTTTTTAAATTTTGAAAAATTAAATAAAATTTTTTAAAAAAAATTGAGAAAAAATTAAATTTTTTTTTTAAAAACATTTTTAAAAAATTGTTAAAAAATTAAAACAAAATATAAAAAAATTTAAAAAAATTTAAAAATACTTGAAAAAAATAAAAAAATTTTAAAAATTAAATAAAAATTTAAAAAAATTTAATAAAAATAAAAAATATACAAAAATTTAAAAGAAAAATAAAAGAAATTAAAAAAAATAAACAAATAAAAATTAAAAAATATAATAATTTAAAACAAAAATAAATAAAAAAAATTTTAAAATTAAAATAAAATAAAAAATAAAGAATATTTTTTTTAAATTTAAAAAATATAAAAAAATTAAAAAAAAATTGTAAAAAATTTAAAAAAAAATAAAAAAATTCAAATTTTAAAAAATTAAAAAAATTAAATAAAAATTTAAAAAAAAATTTAAAAAATATTAAAAAATTATCAAAAAAATTTTAAAAAATTAAAAAAAATAAAAAATTTATATGAAAATTAAAAAAAACATATACAATTTTTAAAAAAATTTAAAAAGTAAAATAAAACAAATATAAAATTTAAAAAAATTTTAAAATTGTTAAGAAATTAAAACAAATTTTTTAAAATAAATTTTAAAAAAATTTTAAAAAAAATTTTAAAAAAATTTTAAAAAAGTTTAAAAAAATTTTTAAAATTTTAAAAAAAATTTTAAAAAATTGAAAAAAAATTAAATATAAAAAAAATTTTAAAAAATTTTTAAATTTTAAAAAATTAAATAAAAAAAATTTTTAAAAAATTGAAAAAAAAATTAAAAAATTTTAAAAAATTTTAAAAATTAAAAAAAAATTATAAGAAAATTAAAAAAATTTAAAATTTAAAAAAATTAAAAAAGTAAAATAAAAGAAAAATAAAAATTAAAAAAAAAATTTTTTTAAATTTTCAAACAATTTTTAAAAAATTTTCAAAACATTTTTAAAAATTTTTTAAAAAAAATTTAAAAAAATTTAAAAAAATTTTAAAAATTTAGAAAAAAATTTTTTAAATTTTAAAAATTAAAAAAAAAATAAAAAATTTATAAGAAAATTAAAAAAAAACATAAAATTTTTGAAAAAATTTAAAAAGTAAAATAAAACAAATATAAAATTTTAAACAAAAAATTTAAAAATTGTTAAGAAATTAAAACAAATTTTTTAAATAAATTTTAAAAAAATTTTTAAAAAAAATTTAACACATTTTTAAAAAAATTTTTAAAAAATTTTAAAAATTTTAAAAATTTTTTTAAAAAATTGAAAAAAAAATTAAATATAAAAAAAAAATTTTAAAAAATTTTTAAATTTTTAAAAATTAAATAAAAAATTTTTAAAAAAATTGAAAAAAAAATTAAAAAAACTTTAAAAAAAATTTTAAAAATTAAAAAAAATAAAAAAAGTTAAATAAAAATTTTAAAAAAATTAAAAAAAATAAAAAAATGTAAATAAAAATTTTAAAAAAATTTTAAAAAATAAATTTTTTTTTAAATTTTGAAAAATTAAATAAAATTTTTTAAAAAAAATTGAGAAAAAATTAAAATTTTTTTTTAAAAACATTTTTAAAAAATTGTTAAAAAATTAAAACAAAATTTAAAAAAATTTAAAAAAATTTAAAAATACTTGAAAAAAATAAAAAAATTTTAAAAATTAAATAAAAATTTAAAAAAAATTTAATAAAAATAAAAAATATACAAAAATTTAAAAGAAAAATAAAAGAAATTAAAAAAAATAAACAAATAAAAATTAAAAAATATAATAATTTAAAACAAAAATAAATAAAAAAAATTTTAAAATTAAAATAAAATAAAAAATAAAGAATATTTTTTTTAAATTTAAAAAATATAAAAAAATTTAAAAAAAATTGTAAAAAATTTTAAAAAAATAAAAAAATTCAAATTTTAAAAAAATTAAAAAAATTAAATAAAAATTTAAAAAAAAATTTAAAAAAATTAAAAAATATATAAAAAGTTTAATAAAAATTTAAAAAAGAATTAAAAAATTTTCAAAAAATTTTTAAAAAATTTTCAAAAAATTTTTATAAAATTTTCAAAAAAATTTTAAAAAAATTTTAATAAATTTTTAAAATTTAAAAAAAAATTTTAAAAAATTAAAAAAAATAAAAAATTCATAAGAAAATTAAAAAAAACATATACAATTTTTAAAAAAATTTAAAAAGTAAAATAAAACAAATATAAAATTTAAAAAAATTTTAAAATTGTTAAGAAATTAAAACAAATTTTTTAAAATAAATTTTAAAAAAATTTTAAAAAAAATTTTAAAAAAATTTTAAAAAATTGAAAAAAAATTAAATATAAAAAAAAATTTTAAAAAATTTTTAAATTTTAAAAAATTAAATAAAAAAAAATTTTAAAAAATTGAAAAAAAAATTAAAAAATTTTAAAAAATTTTAAAAATTAAAAAAAAATTATAAGAAAATTAAAAAAATTTAAAATTTAAAAAAATTAAAAAAGTAAAATAAAAGAAAAATAAAAATTAAAAAAAATTTTTTTTAAATTTTCAAACAATTTTTAAAAAATTTTCAAAACATTTTTAAAAATTTTTTAACAAAAAATTTAAAAAATTTTAAAAAAATTTTAAAAATTTTAAAAAAAATTTTTAAAATTTTAAAAATTAAAAAAAAAATAAAAAATTTATAAGAAAATTAAAAAAAAATATAAAATTTTTGAAAAAATTTAAAAAGTAGAATAAAACAAATATAAAATTTTAAACAAAAAATTTAAAAATTGTTAAGAAATTAAAACAAATTTTTTAAAATAAATTTTAAAAAAATTTTTAAAAAAAATTTAAAAAATTTTTAAAAAAATTAAATATAAAAAAAAAATTTTAAAAAATTTTTAAATTTTAAAAAATTAAATAAAAAATTTTTAAAAAAATTGAAAAAAAAATTAAAAAATTTTAAAAAAATTTTAAAAATTAAAAAAAATAAAAAATGTAAATAAAAATTTTAAAAAATTTTTAAAAAATAAAATTTTTTTAAATTTTGAAAAATTAAATAAAATTTTTTAAAAAAAATTGAGAAAAAATTAAAATTTTTTTTAAAAACATTTTTAAAAAATTGTTAAAAAATTAAAACAAAATTTAAAAAAATTTAAAAAAATTTAAAAATACTTGAAAAAAATAAAAAAATTTTAAAAATTAAATAAAAATTTAAAAAAAATTTAATAAAAATAAAAAATATACAAAAATTTAAAAGAAAAATAAAAGAAATTAAAAAAAATAAACAAATAAAAATTAAAAAATATAATAATTTAAAACAAAAATAAATAAAAAAAATTTTTAAATTAAAATAAAATAAAAAATAAAGAATATTTTTTTTAAATTTAAAAAATATAAAAAAATTTAAAAAAAATTGAAAAAAATTTAAAAAAAATAAAAAAATTCAAATTTTAAAAAAATTAAAAAAATTAAATAAAATTTAAAAAAAAAAATTAAAAAATATTAAAAAATTTTCAAAAAAATTTAAAAAAAATAAAAAATTTATAAGAAAATTAAAAAAAACATATACAATTTTTAAAAAAATTTAAAAAGTAAAATAAAACAAATATAAAATTTAAAAAAATTTTAAAATTGTTAAGAAATTAAAACAAATTTTTTAAAATAAATTTTAAAAAAATTTTTAAAAAAAATTTAAAAAATTTTTAAAAAAATTTTAAAAAAATTTTAAAAATTTTAAAAATTTTTTTAAAAAATTGAAAAAAAAATTAAATATAAAAAAAAAATTTTTTAAATTTTTAAATTTTAAAAAATTAAATAAAAAATTTTTAAAAAAATTGAAAAAAAAATTAAAAAATTTTAAAAAAATTTTAAAAATTAAAAAAAAATAAAAAAAGTTAAATAAAAATTTTAAAAAAATTAAAAAAAATAAAAAAATGTAAATAAAAATTTTAAAAAAATTTAAAAAAATAAAATTTTTTTTAAATTTTGAAAAATTAAATAAAATTTTTTTAAAAAAATTGAGAAAAAATTAAAATTTTTTTTTAAAAACATTTTTAAAAAATTGTTAAAAAATTAAAACAAAATTTAAAAAAATTTTAAAAAATTTAAAAATACTTGAAAAAAATAAAAAAAATTTAAAAATTAAATAAAAATTTAAAAAAAATTTAATAAAAATAAAAAATATACAAAAATTTAAAAGAAAAATAAAAGAAATTAAAAAAAATAAACAAATAAAAATTAAAAAATATAATAATTTAAAACAAAAATAAATAAAAAAAATTTTAAAATTAAAATAAAATAAAAAATAAAGAATATTTTTTTTAAATTTAAAAAATATAAAAAAATTTAAAAAAAATTGTAAAAAATTTAAAAAAAATAAAAAAATTCAAATTTTAAAAAAATTAAAAAAATTAAATAAAATTTTAAAAAAAAAATTAAAAAATATTAAAAAATTTTCAAAAAAAATTTAAAAAATTAAAAAAAATAAAAAATTTATAAGAAAATTAAAAAAAACATATACAATTTTTAAATAAATTTAAAAAGTAAAATAAAACAAATATAAAATTTTAAAAAATTTTAAA
The DNA here is from genome assembly GCF_050908995.1 of Andrena cerasifolii. Classification (NCBI taxonomy): domain Eukaryota; kingdom Metazoa; phylum Arthropoda; class Insecta; order Hymenoptera; family Andrenidae; genus Andrena; species Andrena cerasifolii. The sequence continues at coordinate 3,337 of NW_027487455.1, read as the reverse complement.
ATGTTAAGAAATTAAAACAAATTTTTTAAAATAAATTTTAAAAAAATTTTAAAAATTTTTTAAAATTTAAAAAAAAAATTTAAAAAATTGAAAAAAAAATTAAATATAAAAAAAATTTTAAAAAAATTGAAAAAAAATAAAAAAATGTAAATAAAATTTTTAAAAAAATTTTAAAAATTAAAAAAAATAAAAAAAGTTAAATAAAAATTTAAAAAAAATTAAAAAAAATAAAAAAATGTAAATAAAAATTTTTAAAAAATTTTAAAAAATAAAATTTTTTTTAAATTTTGAAAAATTAAATAAAATTTTTTAAAAAAAATTGAGAAAAAATTAAAATTTTTTTTAAAAACATTTTTAAAAAATTGTTAAAAAATTAAAACAAAATTTAAAAAAATTTAAAAAAATTTAAAAAGTAAAATAAAACAAATATAAAAATTAAAAAAAATTTAAAATTGTTAAGAAATTAAAACAAATTTTTTAAAATAAATTTTAAAAAAATTTTAAAAAAAATTTTAAAAAATTTTTAAAAAAGTTTAAAAAATTTTCAAAAATTAAAAAAATATAAAAAGTTAAATAAAAATTAAGAAAAAAATTAAAAAAATTATTTTTTTAAATTTTCAAAAAAATTTTAAAAACATTTTAAAAATTTTTTAAAATTTAAAAAAATTTAAACAAAATTTAAAGAATTAAAAAAATAAAAAAGTTAAATAAAATTTTTAAAAAAATTAAATAAAAATATAAAAAATTTTATTAAAAAAAATTTTAAAAATTTTTAAAAAAATTTTAAAAAAATTAAAAAAAATATATAAAGTTAAAAAAAAATTTAAAAAAAAATTAAATATAAAAAAAAAATTTTAATTTTTAAATTTTAAAAATTAAATAAAAAATTTTTAAAAAATTGAAAAAAAAATTAAAAAATTTTAAGAAAAATTTAAAAAATTTAAAAATTTAAAAAAAAAATTATAAGAAAATTAAAAAAACCTAAAATTTATAAAAATTAAAAAAGTAAAATAAAAGAAAAATAAAAATTTTAAAAAAAATTAAAATTGTTAAAAATTAAAACAATTTTTAAAAAAATAAAAAAAACGTTTTTTGAAATAAAAAGATATAATTTTTAAAAAATTAATTTTTTTTTAAATTTAAAAAAAAATTAACGTAAAGAAAATTTAAAAAAAATTAGATTTAAAATAAAAATTTTTAAATTTTAAAAATATAAACAATATTAAAAAATTTTTTGTAAAAAATTAAAAAAAATTTTAAAAAATTATAAATTTAAAAAAATTTATAAAAAATTTAAAAAATTAAATAAAAATTTAAAAAATTAAATAAAAAATATAAAAAAATTTAAAAAAGAATTTTAAAATTTTCAAAAAATTTAAAAAAATTTTCAAAAAATTTTTAAAAATTAAAAAAATAAAAAAAGTTAAATAAAAATATAAAAAAAATTTTAAAAAAATTTTTAAATTTTAAAAAAACAAATAACTTTTTTTTAAAAATTGAAAAAAATTAAAAAATTAAAAAAAAAATTTAAAAATTTAAAAAATTTAGAAAAAAATAAAAAATTTATAAGAAAATTAAAAAAAACATAAAATTTTTTTAAAAATTTAAAACTAAAATAAAACAAATATAAAATTTTAAACAAAAAATTTAAAAATTGTTAAGAAATTAAAACAAATTTTAAAATTTTTAAATTTTTTAAAATTTTTAAAATTTTTTAAAATTTTAAATTTAAATAATTGAAAAAAATTTAATTTTTTTTTTAAAAATTGAAAAAAAATTAAATATAAAAAAAATTATAAAAAATTTTTAATTTTAAAAAATTAAATAAAAAAATTTTAAAAGTATTGAACAAAAAATTAAAAAATTTTAAAAAAAATTTAAAAAAATTTTTAAAAAAATTATAAGAAAATTAAAAAGAATTTAAAATTTAAAAAATTAAAAAAGTAAAATAAAAGAAAAATAAAAATTAAAAAAAAAATTTAAAAATTGTAAAAAATTAAAACTATTTTTTTAAAAAAAATTTTAAAAAAATTTTAAAAAAATTTTAAAAATTTTCAAAAAATTTAAAAAAAATTTCAAAAAAATTTAAAAAAATTAAAAAAAATAAAAAAAGTTAAATAAAAATTAAAAAAAAATTTAAAAAATTAAAAAAACGTTTTTTGAAATAAAAAGAAATAATTTTAAAAAATTTAAATTTTTTTTTTAAATTTAAAAAAAATTAAAGTAAAGAAAATTCAAAAAAGATTTAGTTTTAAAATTTTTTTAAATTTTAAAAATATAAACAAAATTCAAAAAATTTTTGTAAAAAATTAAAAAAATTTAAAAAAAATTTATAAAAAATTTAAACAATTAAATAAAAATTTAAAAAAAATTAAATAAAAAATATAAAAAAATTTAAATAAATTTTTTTAAAAATTTTTAAAAAAATTTAAAAAAAAATTAAAAAATTTTAAAAAAAAATTTTTAAAAATTAAAAAAAATAAAAAAGTTAAATAAAAATTTAAAAAAAATTAAATAAAAAATATAAAAAAAAATTTAAAAAATTAAAAAAACGTTTTTTGAAATAAAAAGAAATAATTTAAAAAAAAAAATTTTTTTTAAATTTAAAAAAAAATGAAAGTAAAGAAAATTTAAAAAAAATTTAGATTTAAAAAAAAATTTTTTTTAAATTTTAAAAATATAAACAAAATTAAAAAATTTTTTGTAAAAAATTTAAAAAAAATTAAAAAAAATTTTAAAAATTAAAAAAAAATATAAAAAGTTAAATAAAAATATAAAAAAAATTTTAAAAAAATTTTAAATTTTAAAAAATCATATAAATTTTTTTTTAAAAAATTGAAAAAAAATTAAATATAAAACAAAAATTTTCTTAAAATTTTAAAATTTTAAAAAATTAAATAAAAAATTTTTAAAAAAATGAAAAAAAATTAAAAAATTTTACAAAAATTTTAAAAAATTTAAAAATTTAAAAAAAAATTATAAGAAAATTAAAAAAAATTAAAGTTTAAAAAATTAAAGAAGTAAAATAAAAGAAAAATAAAAATTAAAAAAATTTTTTTTTTAAATTGTTAAAAAATTAAAAGAATTTTTTTAAAAAAAAATTTTAAAAATTTTTTAAAAAAAATTTTAAAAAATTAAAAAAAATAAAAAATTTATAAGAAAATTAAAAAAAACATATACAATTTTTAAAAAAATTTAAAAAGTAAAATAAAACAAATATAAAATTTAAAAAAATTTTAAAATTGTTAAGAAATTAAAACAAATTTTTTAAAATAAATTTTAAAAAAATTTTAAAAAAAATTTTAAAAAATTTTTAAGAAAGTTTAAAAAATTTTTT
>NW_027487454.1:0-15253 GCF_050908995.1 Andrena cerasifolii | reverse complement strand
GATATTGAAAAACCGATATTGAAAAACCGATATTGAAACCGATATTAGAACCGATATTGAAAAACCGATATTGAAAAACAAATATTGAAAAACTGATATCGAAAAACTGATATTGAAAAACCGATATTGAAAATCCGATATTGAAAAACTGATATTGAAACCGATATTAGAACCGATATTGAAAAACCGATATTGAAAAAACGATATTGAAACCGATATTGAAAAAACGATATTGAAACCGATATTAAACCGATATTGAAAAACCGATATTGAAACCGATATTAGAACCGATATTGAAAAACCGATATTGAAAATCCGATATTGAAAAACTGATATTGAAACCGATATTAGAACCGATATTGAAAAACCGATATTGAAAAACAAATATTGAAAAACTGATATCGAAAAACTGATATTGAAACCGATATTAGAACCGATATTGAAAAACCGATATTGAAAAACAAATATTGAAAAACTGATATCGAAAAACTGATATTGCAAAACCGATATTAAAAACCGATATTGAAAAACAAATATTGAAAAACTGATATCGAAAAACTGATATTGATAAACCTATATTGAAAAACCGATATTGAATCCGATATTAGAACCGATATTGAAAAACTGATATTGCAAAACCGATATTGAAAAACCGATATTGCAAAACCGATATTGAAAAACCGATATTGAAAAACCGATATTGAAAAACCTATATCGAATAACTGATATTGAAAAACCGATATTGAAAAACTGATATTGAATCCGATATTAGAACCGATATTGAAAAACAAATATTGAAAAACTGATATCGAAAAACTGATATTGCAAAACCGATATTGAAAAACCGATATTGAAAAACAAATATTGGAAAACTGATATCGAAAAACTGATATTGATAAACCTATATTGAAAAACCGATATTGAATCCGATATTAGAACCGATATTGAAAAACTGATATTGAGAAACTGATATTGCAAAACCGATATTGAAAAACCGATATTGAAAAACCGATATTGAAAAACAAATATTGAAAAACTGATATCGAAAAACTGATATTGAAACCGATATTAGAACCGATATTGAAAAACCGATATTGAAAAACAAATATTGAAAAACTGATATCGAAAAACTGATATTGCAAAACCGATATTAAAAACCGATATTGAAAAACAAATATTGAAAAACTGATATCGAAAAACTGATATTGATAAACCTATATTGAAAAACCGATATTGAATCCGATATTAGAACCGATATTGAAAAACTGATATTGAGAAACTGATATTGCAAAACCGATATTGAAAAACCGATATTGAAAAACTTATATTGCAAAACCGATATTGCAAAACCGATATTGAATCCGATATTAGAACCGATATTCAAAAACCGATATTGCAGAACAAATATTGAAAAACCGATATTGAAAAACAAATATTGAAAAACTGATATCGAAAAACTGATATTGAAAAACCGATATTGAAAAACCGATATTGAAAAACTGATATTGAAACCGATATTAGAACCGATATTGAAAAACCGATATTGAAAAACAAATATTGAAAAACTGATATCGAAAAACTGATATTGAAAAACCGATATTGAAAAACCGATATTGAAAAACTTATATTGCAAAACCGATATTGAAAAACCGATATTGAATCCGATATTAGAACCGATATTCAAAAACCGATATTGAAAAACAAATATTGAAAAACTGATATCGAAAAACTGATATTGAAAAACCGATATTGAAAAACCGATATTGAAAAACTGATATTGGAGAACAAATATTGAAAAAGTGAAATTGAAAAACCGATATTGAAAAACCGATATTGAAAAACCGATATTGAAAAACAAATATTGAAAAACTGATATCGAAAAACTGATATTGAAAAACCGATATTGAAAAACAGATATTGAAAAACTGATATTGAAACCGATATTAGAACCGATATTGAAAAACCGATATTGCAGAACAAATATTGAAAAACCGATATTGAAAAACAAATATTGAAAAACTGATATCGAAAAACTGATATTGAAAAACCGATATTGAAAAACCGATATTGAAAAAACGATATTGAAACCGATATTAAACCGATATTGAAAAACCGATATTGAAACCGATATTAGAACCGATATTGAAAAACCGATATTGAAAATCCGATATTGAAAAACTGATATTGAAACCGATATTAGAACCGATATTGAAAAACCGATATTGAAAAACAAATATTGAAAAACTGATATCGAAAAACTGATATTGAAAAACCGATATTGAAAAACCGATATTGAATCCGATATTAGAACCGATATTCAAAAACCGATATTAGAGAACAAATATTGCAAAACCGATATTGAAAAACCGATATTGAAAAACCGATATTGAAAAAACGATATTGAAACCGATATTAAACCGATATTGAAAAACCGATATTGAAAAACCGATATTGAAACCGATATTAGAACCGATATTGAAAAACCGATATTGAAAAACAAATATTGAAAAACTGATATCGAAAAACTGATATTGAAAAACCGATATTGAAAATCCGATATTGAAAAACTGATATTGAAACCGATATTAGAACCGATATTGAAAAACCGATATTGAAAAAACGATATTGAAACCGATATTAAACCGATATTGAAAAACCGATATTGAAACCGATATTAGAACCGATATTGAAAAAACGATATTGAAAATCCGATATTGAAAAACTGATATTGAAACCGATATTAGAACCGATATTGAAAAACCGATATTGAAAAACAAATATTGAAAAACCGATATCGAAAAACTGATATTGAAACCGATATTAGAACCGATATTGAAAAACCGATATTGAAAAACAAATATTGAAAAACTGATATCGAAAAACTGATATTGCAAAACCGATATTGAAAAACCGATATTGAAAAACAAATATTGAAAAACTGATATCGAAAAACTGATATTGATAAACCTATATTGAAAAACCGATATTGAATCCGATATTAGAACCGATATTGAAAAACTGATATCGAGAAACTGATATTGCAAAACTGATATCGAAAAACTGATATTGCAAAACCGATATTAAAAACCGATATTGAAAAACAAATATTGAAAAACTGATATCGAAAAACTGATATTGATAAACCTATATTGAAAAACCGATATTGAATCCGATATTAGAACCGATATTGAAAAACAAATATTGAAAAACTGATATCGAAAAACTGATATTGCAAAACCGATATTGAAAAACCGATATTGAAAAACAAATATTGAAAAACTGATATCGAAAAACTGATATTGATAAACCTATATTGAAAAACCGATATTGAATCCGATATTAGAACCGATATTGAAAAACTGATATTGAAACCGATATTAGAACCGATATTGAAAAACCGATATTGAAAAACAAATATTGAAAAACTGATATCGAAAAACTGATATTGCAAAACCGATATTAAAAACCGATATTGAAAAACAAATATTGAAAAACTGATATCGAAAAACTGATATTGATAAACCTATATTGAAAAACCGATATTGAATCCGATATTAGAACCGATATTGAAAAACTGATATTGCAAAACCGATATTGAAAAACCGATATTGCAAAACCGATATTGAAAAACCGATATTGAAAAACCGATATTGAAAAACCTATATCGAATAACTGATATTGAAAAACCGATATTGAAAAACTGATATTGAATCCGATATTAGAACCGATATTGAAAAACAAATATTGAAAAACTGATATCGAAAAACTGATATTGCAAAACCGATATTGAAAAACCGATATTGAAAAACAAATATTGAAAAACTGATATCGAAAAACTGATATTGATAAACCTATATTGAAAAACCGATATTGAATCCGATATTAGAACCGATATTGAAAAACCGATATTGAAAATCCGATATTGAAAAACTGATATTGAAACCGATATTAGAACCGATATTGAAAAACCGATATTGAAAAACAAATATTGAAAAACTAATATCGAAAAACTGATATTGAAAAACCGATATTGAAAAACCGATATTGAATCCGATATTAGAACCATTCAAAAACCGAAAAAACCGATATTAGAGAACAAATATTGCAAAACCGATATTGAAAAACCGATATTGAAAAAACGATATTGAAACCGATATTAAACCGATATTGAAAAACCGATATTGAAAAACGATATTGAAACCGATATTAGAACCGATATTGAAAAACCGATATTGAAAAACAATATTGAAAAACTGATATCGAAAAACTGATATTGAAAAACCGATATTGAAAATCCGATATTGAAAAACTGATATTGAAACCGATATTAGAACCGATATTGAAAAACCGATATTGAAAAAACGATATTGAAACCGATATTAAACCGATATTGAAAAACCGATATTGAAACCGATATTAGAACCGATATTGAAAAACCGATATTGAAAATCCGATATTGAAAAACTGATATTGAAACCGATATTAGAACCGATATTGAAAAACCGATATTGAAAAACAAATATTGAAAAACTGATATCGAAAAACTGATATTGAAACCGATATTAGAACCGATATTGAAAAACCGATATTGAAAAACAAATATTGAAAAACTGATATCGAAAAACTGATATTGCAAAACCGATATTAAAAACCGATATTGAAAAACAAATATTGAAAACTGATATCGAAAAACTGATATTGATAAACCTATATTGAAAAACCGATATTGAATCCGATATTAGAACCGATATTGAAAAACTGATATTGCAAAACCGATATTGAAAAACCGATATTGCAAAACCGATATTGAAAAACCGATATTGAAAACCGATATTGAAAAACCTATATCGAATAACTGATATTGAAAAAACCGATATTGAAAAACTGATATTGAATCCGATATTAGAACCGATATTGAAAAACAAATATTGAAAAACTGATATCGAAAAACTGATATTGCAAAACCGATATTGAAAAACCGATATTGAAAAACAAATATTGGAAAACTGATATCGAAAAACTGATATTGATAAATCTATATTGAAAAACCGATATTGAATCCGATATTAGAACCGATATTGAAAAACTGATATTGAGAAACTGATATTGCAAAACCGATATTGAAAAACCGATATTGAAAAACCGATATTGAAAAACAAATATTGAAAAACTGATATCGAAAAAACTGATATTGAAACCGATATTAGAACCGATATTGAAAAACCGATATTGAAAAACAAATATTGAAAAACTGATATCGAAAAACTGATATTGCAAAACCGATATTAAAAACGATATTGAAAAACAAATATTGAAAAACTGATATCGAAAAACTGATATTGATAAACCTATATTGAAAAACCGATATTGAATCCGATATTAGAACCGATATTGAAAAACTGATATTGAGAAACTGATATTGCAAAACCGATATTGAAAAACCGATATTGAAAAACTTATATTGCAAAACCGATATTGAAAAACCGATATTGAATCCGATATTAGAACCGATATTCAAAAACCGATATTGCAGAACAAATATTGAAAAACCGATATTGAAAAACAAATATTGAAAAACTGATATCGAAAAACTGATATTGAAAAACCGATATTGAAAAACCGATATTGAAAAACTGATATTGAAACCGATATTAGAACCGATATTGAAAAACCGATATTGAAAAACAAATATTGAAAAACTGATATCGAAAAACTGATATTGAAAAACCGATATTGAAAAACCGATATTGAAAAACTTATATTGCAAAACGATATTGAAAAACCGATATTGAATCCGATATTAGAACCGATATTCAAACCGATATTGAAAAACAAATATTGAAAAACTGATATCGAAAAACTGATATTGAAAAACCGATATTGAAAAACCGATATTGAAAAACTGATATTGGAGAACAAATATTGAAAAACTGAAATTGAAAAACCGATATTGAAAAACCGATATTGAAAAACCGATATTGAAAAACAAATATTGAAAAACTGATATCGAAAAACTGATATTGAAAAACCGATATTGAAAAACAGATATTGAAAAACTGATATTGAAACCGATATTAGAACCGATATTGAAAAACCGATATTGCAGAACAAATATTGAAAAACCGATATTGAAAAACAAATATTGAAAAACTGATATCGAAAAACTGATATTGAAAAACCGATATTGAAAAACCGATATTGAAAAAACGATATTGAAACCGATATTAAACCGATATTGAAAAACCGATATTGAAACCGATATTAGAACCGATATTGAAAAACCGATATTGAAAATCCGATATTGAAAAACTGATATTGAAACCGATATTAGAACCGATATTGAAAAACCGATATTGAAAAACAAATATTGAAAAACTGATATCGAAAAACTGATATTGAAAAACCGATATTGAAAAACCGATATTGAATCCGATATTAGAACCGATATTCAAAAACCGATATTAGAGAACAAATATTGCAAAACCGATATTGAAAAACCGATATTGAAAAACCGATATTGAAAAAACGATATTGAAACCGATATTAAACCGATATTGAAAAACCGATATTGAAAAACCGATATTGAAACCGATATTAGAACCGATATTGAAAAACCGATATTGAAAAACAAATATTGAAAAACTGATATCGAAAAACTGATATTGAAAAACCGATATTGAAAATCCGATATTGAAAAACTGATATTGAAACCGATATTAGAACCGATATGAAAAACCGATATTGAAAAAACGATATTGAAACCGATATTAAACCGATATTGAAAAACCGATATTGAAACCGATATTAGAACCGATATTGAAAAAACGATATTGAAAATCCGATATTGAAAAACTGATATTGAAACCGATATTAGAACCGATATTGAAAAACCGATATTGAAAAACAAATATTGAAAAACCGATATCGAAAAACTGATATTGAATCCGATATTAGAACCGATATTCAAAAACCGATATTGCAGAACAAATATTGAAAAACCGATATTGAAAAACAAATATTGAAAAACTGATATCGAAAAACTGATATTGCAAAACCGATATTGAAAAACCGATATTGAAAAACAAATATTGAAAAACTGATATCGAAAAACTGATATTGATAAACCTATATTGAAAAAACCGATATTGAATCCGATATTAGAACCGATATTGAAAAACTGATATTGAGAAACTGATATTGCAAAACCGATATTGAAAAACCGATATTGAAAAACTTATATTGCAAAACCGATATTGAAAAACCGATATTGAATCCGATATTAGAACCGATATTCAAAAACCGATATTGCAGAACAAATATTGAAAAACCGATATTGAAAAACAAATATTGAAAAACTGATATCGAAAAACTGATATTGAAAAACCGATATTGAAAAACCGATATTGAAAAACTGATATTGAAACCGATATTAGAACCGATATTGAAAAACCGATATTGAAAAACAAATATTGAAAAACTGATATCGAAAAACTGATATTGAAAAACCGATATTGAAAAACCGATATTGAAAAACTTATATTGCAAAACCGATATTGAAAAACCGATATTGAATCCGATATTAGAACCGATATTCAAAAACCGATATTGCAGAACAAATATTGAAAAACCGATATTGAAAAACAAATATTGAAAAACTGATATCGAAAAACTGATATTGAAAAACCGATATTGAAAAACCGATATTGAAAAACTGATATTGAAACCGATATTAGAACCGATATTGAAAAACCGATATTGAAAAACAAATATTGAAAAACTGATATCGAAAAACTGATATTGAAAAACCGATATTGAAAAACAAATATTGAAAAACTGATATCGAAAAACTGATATTGAAAAACCGATATTGAAAAACAGATATTGAAAAACTGATATTGAAACCGATATTAGAACCGATATTGAAAAACCGATATTGCAGAACAAATATTGAAAAACCGATATTGAAAAACAAATATTGAAAAACTGATATCGAAAAACTGATATTGAAAAACCGATATTGAAAAACCGATATTGAAAAAACGATATTGAAACCGATATTAAACCGATATTGAAAAACCGATATTGAAACCGATATTAGAACCGATATTGAAAAACCGATATTGAAAATCCGATATTGAAAAACTGATATTGAAACCGATATTAGAACCGATATTGAAAAACCGATATTGAAAAACAAATATTGAAAAACTGATATCGAAAAACTGATATTGAAAAACCGATATTGAAAAACCGATATTGAATCCGATATTAGAACCGATATTCAAAAACCGATATTAGAGAACAAATATTGCAAAACCGATATTGAAAAACCGATATTGAAAAACCGATATTGAAAAAACGATATTGAAACCGATATTAAACCGATATTGAAAAACCGATATTGAAAAACCGATATTGAAACCGATATTAGAACCGATATTGAAAAACCGATATTGAAAAACAAATATTGAAAAACTGATATCGAAAAACTGATATTGAAAAACCGATATTGAAAATCCGATATTGAAAAACTGATATTGAAACCGATATTAGAACCGATATTGAAAAACCGATATTGAAAAAACGATATTGAAACCGATATTAAACCGATATTGAAAAACCGATATTGAAACCGATATTAGAACCGATATTGAAAAAACGATATTGAAAATCCGATATTGAAAAACTGATATTGAAACCGATATTAGAACCGATATTGAAAAACCGATATTGAAAAACAAATATTGAAAAACCGATATCGAAAAACTGATATTGAAACCGATATTAGAACCGATATTGAAAAACCGATATTGAAAAACAAATATTGAAAAACTGATATCGAAAAACTGATATTGCAAAACCGATATTGAAAAACCGATATTGAAAAACAAATATTGAAAAACTGATATCGAAAAACTGATATTGATAAACCTATATTGAAAAACCGATATTGAATCCGATATTAGAACCGATATTGAAAAACTGATATCGAGAAACTGATATTGCAAAACTGATATCGAAAAACTGATATTGCAAAACCGATATTAAAAACCGATATTGAAAAACAAATATTGAAAAACTGATATCGAAAAACTGATATTGATAAACCTATATTGAAAAACCGATATTGAATCCGATATTAGAACCGATATTGAAAAACAAATATTGAAAAACTGATATCGAAAAACTGATATTGCAAAACCGATATTGAAAAACCGATATTGAAAAACAAATATTGAAAAACTGATATCGAAAAACTGATATTGATAAACCTATATTGAAAAACCGATATTGAATCCGATATTAGAACCGATATTGAAAAACTGATATTGAAACCGATATTAGAACCGATATTGAAAAACCGATATTGAAAAACAAATATTGAAAAACTGATATCGAAAAACTGATATTGCAAAACCGATATTAAAAACCGATATTGAAAAACAAATATTGAAAAACTGATATCGAAAAACTGATATTGATAAACCTATATTGAAAAACCGATATTGAATCCGATATTAGAACCGATATTGAAAAACTGATATTGCAAAACCGATATTGAAAAACCGATATTGCAAAACCGATATTGAAAAACCGATATTGAAAAACCGATATTGAAAAACCTATATCGAATAACTGATATTGAAAAACCGATATTGAAAAACTGATATTGAATCCGATATTAGAACCGATATTGAAAAACAAATATTGAAAAACTGATATCGAAAAACTGATATTGCAAAACCGATATTGAAAAACCGATATTGAAAAACAAATATTGAAAAACTGATATCGAAAAACTGATATTGATAAACCTATATTGAAAAACCGATATTGAATCCGATATTAGAACCGATATTGAAAAACCGATATTGAAAATCCGATATTGAAAAACTGATATTGAAACCGATATTAGAACCGATATTGAAAAACCGATATTGAAAAACAAATATTGAAAAACTAATATCGAAAAACTGATATTGAAAAACCGATATTGAAAAACCGATATTGAATCCGATATTAGAACCGATATTCAAAAACCGATATTAGAGAACAAATATTGCAAAACCGATATTGAAAAACCGATATTGAAAAAACGATATTGAAACCGATATTAAACCGATATTGAAAAACCGATATTGAAAAACCGATATTGAAACCGATATTAGAACCGATATTGAAAAACCGATATTGAAAAACAAATATTGAAAAACTGATATCGAAAAACTGATATTGAAAAACCGATATTGAAAATCCGATATTGAAAAACTGATATTGAAACCGATATTAGAACCGATATTGAAAAACCGATATTGAAAAAACGATATTGAAACCGATATTAAACCGATATTGAAAAACCGATATTGAAACCGATATTAGAACCGATATTGAAAAACCGATATTGAAAATCCGATATTGAAAAACTGATATTGAAACCGATATTAGAACCGATATTGAAAAACCGATATTGAAAAACAAATATTGAAAAACTGATATCGAAAAACTGATATTGAAACCGATATTAGAACCGATATTGAAAAACCGATATTGAAAAACAAATATTGAAAAACTGATATCGAAAAACTGATATTGCAAAACCGATATTAAAAACCGATATTGAAAAACAAATATTGAAAAACTGATATCGAAAAACTGATATTGATAAACCTATATTGAAAAACCGATATTGAATCCGATATTAGAACCGATATTGAAAAACTGATATTGCAAAACCGATATTGAAAAACCGATATTGCAAAACCGATATTGAAAAACCGATATTGAAAAACCGATATTGAAAAACCTATATCGAATAACTGATATTGAAAAACCGATATTGAAAAACTGATATTGAATCCGATATTAGAACCGATATTGAAAAACAAATATTGAAAAACTGATATCGAAAAACTGATATTGCAAAACCGATATTGAAAAACCGATATTGAAAAACAAATATTGGAAAACTGATATCGAAAAACTGATATTGATAAATCTATATTGAAAAACCGATATTGAATCCGATATTAGAACCGATATTGAAAAACTGATATTGAGAAACTGATATTGCAAAACCGATATTGAAAAACCGATATTGAAAAACCGATATTGAAAAACAAATATTGAAAAACTGATATCGAAAAACTGATATTGAAACCGATATTAGAACCGATATTGAAAAACCGATATTGAAAAACAAATATTGAAAAACTGATATCGAAAAACTGATATTGCAAAACCGATATTAAAAACCGATATTGAAAAACAAATATTGAAAAACTGATATCGAAAAACTGATATTGATAAACCTATATTGAAAAACCGATATTGAATCCGATATTAGAACCGATATTGAAAAACTGATATTGAGAAACTGATATTGCAAAACCGATATTGAAAAACCGATATTGAAAAACTTATATTGCAAAACCGATATTGAAAAACCGATATTGAATCCGATATTAGAACCGATATTCAAAAACCGATATTGCAGAACAAATATTGAAAAACCGATATTGAAAAACAAATATTGAAAAACTGATATCGAAAAACTGATATTGAAAAACCGATATTGAAAAACCGATATTGAAAAACTGATATTGAAACCGATATTAGAACCGATATTGAAAAACCGATATTGAAAAACAAATATTGAAAAACTGATATCGAAAAACTGATATTGAAAAACCGATATTGAAAAACCGATATTGAAAAACTTATATTGCAAAACCGATATTGAAAAACCGATATTGAATCCGATATTAGAACCGATATTCAAAAACCGATATTGAAAAACAAATATTGAAAAACTGATATCGAAAAACTGATATTGAAAAACCGATATTGAAAAACCGATATTGAAAAACTGATATTGGAGAACAAATATTGAAAAACTGAAATTGAAAAAACCGATATTGAAAAAACCGATATTGAAAAACCGATATTGAAAAACAAATATTGAAAAACTGATATCGAAAAACTGATATTGAAAAACCGATATTGAAAAACAGATATTGAAAAACTGATATTGAAACCGATATTAGAACCGATATTGAAAAACCGATATTGCAGAACAAATATTGAAAAACCGATATTGAAAAACAAATATTGAAAAACTGATATCGAAAAACTGATATTGAAAAACCGATATTGAAAAACCGATATTGAAAAAACGATATTGAAACCGATATTAAACCGATATTGAAAAACCGATATTGAAACCGATATTAGAACCGATATTGAAAAACCGATATTGAAAATCCGATATTGAAAAACTGATATTGAAACCGATATTAGAACCGATATTGAAAAACCGATATTGAAAAACAAATATTGAAAAACTGATATCGAAAAACTGATATTGAAAAACCGATATTGAAAAACCGATATTGAATCCGATATTAGAACCGATATTCAAAAACCGATATTAGAGAACAAATATTGCAAAACCGATATTGAAAAACCGATATTGAAAAACCGATATTGAAAAAACGATATTGAAACCGATATTAAACCGATATTGAAAAACCGATATTGAAAAACCGATATTGAAACCGATATTAGAACCGATATTGAAAAACCGATATTGAAAAACAAATATTGAAAAACTGATATCGAAAAACTGATATTGAAAAACCGATATTGAAAATCCGATATTGAAAAACTGATATTGAAACCGATATTAGAACCGATATTGAAAAACCGATATTGAAAAAACGATATTGAAACCGATATTAAACCGATATTGAAAAACCGATATTGAAACCGATATTAGAACCGATATTGAAAAAACGATATTGAAAATCCGATATTGAAAAACTGATATTGAAACCGATATTAGAACCGATATTGAAAAACCGATATTGAAAAACAAATATTGAAAACCGATATCGAAAAACTGATATTGAATCCGATATTAGAACCGATATTCAAAAACCGATATTGCAGAACAAATATTGAAAAACCGATATTGAAAAACAAATATTGAAAAACTGATATCGAAAAACTGATATTGCAAAACCGATATTGAAAACCGATATTGAAAAACAAATATTGAAAAACTGATATCGAAAAACTGATATTGATAAACCTATATTGAAAAACCGATATTGAATCCGATATTAGAACCGATATTGAAAAACTGATATTGAGAAACTGATATTGCAAAACCGATATTGAAAAACCGATATTGAAAAACTTATATTGCAAAACCGATATTGAAAAACCGATATTGAATCCGATATTAGAACCGATATTCAAAAACCGATATTGCAGAACAAATATTGAAAAACCGATATTGAAAAACAAATATTGAAAAACTGATATCGAAAAACTGATATTGAAAAACCGATATTGAAAAACCGATATTGAAAAACTGATATTGAAACCGATATTAGAACCGATATTGAAAAACCGATATTGAAAAACAAATATTGAAAAACTGATATCGAAAAACTGATATTGAAAAAACCGATATTGAAAAACCGATATTGAAAAACTTATATTGCAAAACCGATATTGAAAAACCGATATTGAATCCGATATTAGAACCGATATTCAAAAAACCGATATTGCAGAACAAATATTGAAAAACCGATATTGAAAAACAAATATTGAAAAACTGATATCGAAAAACCGATATTGAAAAACCGATATTGCAAAACCGATATTGAAAAACCGATATTGAAAAACCGATATTGAAAAACCTATATCGAATAACTGATATTGAAAAACCGATATTGAAAAACTGATATTGAATCCGATATTAGAACCGATATTGAAAACAAATATTGAAAAACTGATATCGAAAAACTGATATTGCAAAACCGATATTGAAAAACCGATATTGAAAAACAAATATTGAAAAACTGATATCGAAAAACTGATATTGATAAACCTATATTGAAAAACCGATATTGAATCCGATACTAGAACCGATATTGAAAAACTGATATTGAGAAACTGATATTGCAAAACCGATATTGAAAAACCGATATTGAAAAACAAATATTGAAAAACTGATATCGAAAAACTGATATTGATAAACCTATATTGAAAAACCGATATTGAATCCGATATTAGAACCGATATTCATAAACCGATATTGGAGAACAAATATTGAAAAACTGATATTGAAATACCGATATTGAAAAACAAATATTGAAATACCGATATTGAAAAACCGATATTGAAAAACCGATATTGAAAAAACGATATTGAAACCGATATTAAACCGATATTGAAAAACCGATATTGAAACCGATATTAGAACCGATATTGAAAAACCGATATTGAAAATCCGATATTGAAAAACTGATATTGAAACCGATATTAGAACCGATATGAAAAACCGATATTGAAAAACAAATATTGAAAAACTGATATCGAAAAACTGATATTGAAAAACCGATATTGAAAAACCGATATTGAATCCGATATTAGAACCGATATTCAAAAACCGATATTAGAGAACAAATATTGCAAAACCGATATTGAAAAACCGATATTGAAAAAACGATATTGAAACCGATATTAAACCGATATTGAAAAACCGATATTGAAAAACCGATATTGAAACCGATATTAGAACCGATATTGAAAAACCGATATTGAAAAACAAATATTGAAAAACTGATATCGAAAACTGATATTGAAAAACCGATATTGAAAATCCGATATTGAAAAACTGATATTGAAACCGATATTAGAACCGATATTGAAAAACCGATATTGAAAAAACGATATTGAAACCGATATTAAACCGATATTGAAAAACCGATATTGAAACCGATATTAGAACCGATATTGAAAAACCGATATTGAAAATCCGATATTGAAAAACTGATATTGAAACCGATATTAGAACCGATATTGAAAAACCGATATTGAAAAACAAATATTGAAAAACTGATATCGAAAAACTGATATTGAAACCGATATTAGAACCGATATTGAAAAACCGATATTGAAAAACAAATATTGAAAAACTGATATCGAAAAACTGATATTGCAAAACCGATATTAAAAACCGATATTGAAAAACAAATATTGAAAAACTGATATCGAAAAACTGATATTGAAAAACCGATATTGAAAAACCGATATTGAAAAACTGATATTGGAGAACAAATATTGAAAAACTGAAATTGAAAAACCGATATTGAAAAACCGATATTGAAAAACCGATATTGAAAAACAAATATTGAAAAACTGATATCGAAAAACTGATATTGAAAAACCGATATTGCAAAAC
>NW_027487453.1:0-15278 GCF_050908995.1 Andrena cerasifolii | reverse complement strand
TTTAAAAAAATTTAAAAAAAAATAAAAAAAGAAAAATGAAAATTAAAAAAAAAATTTTAAAAATTAAAAAAAAGATTTTGAAATAAAAAAGTAATCCTTTTTAAAAAATTAAAAAAAAAATTAGAAAAATTATCAAAAATTAAAAAAAAATAAAAAAATTTAAAAATTAAAAAGATAGAAATAATTTTTAAAAAAATAAATATAAAAATTTTAAAATTAAATCAAAATTAAAATAAAAATTTAAAAAAAAAATTTAAAAATTGAAAAAAATTAAAAATTTAAAAACAAATTTAAATTAGAAAAATAAAAATATATAAGTAATTTAAAAAAAAATTAAAAAAATTTTAAAAATTAAAAAAAAATTAAAAATTAAAAAAAAATTTTTTAAAATAAAAAAATTTTAAAATATAAAAAAAAATTTAAAATTTAAAATAAAATTTAAATTAAAAAAATAATAATATATAAATAATTTTAAAAAAAATGAAAAAGTTTAAAAATTAAAAAAAATTTAAAATTAAAAAAAAAATTTAAAATTAAAAAAAAATTTAAATATAAAAAAAAATTTTAAATTAAAAAAAAATTTTTAATTAAAAATAAAAATATATAAATAATTTTAAAAAAAATAAAAAATTTAAAAATTAAAACAAAATTATAAGAAAATTTAAAAAAAAATTGAAAAAATTGAAAAAATTAAAAAATTAAAATAAAAGAAAAAAAATTAAAAAAAAATTAAAAAACATTTTTTGAAATAAAACCATTATAATTATAAAAAAAAATTAAAAAATTTTAAAAATTTAAAAAAAAAATTTAAAAAAATAAAAAATTTTGTTTAAAAAATTAAAAAAAAAGTTATAAGAAAATTTTAAAAATTAAAAAAAAAATTTAAAAAATTAAAAAAAAAATTTAGAAAAATTTTCAAAAATTAAAAAAAAAATATAAAAATTTATAAATTAAAAAGATAGAAATAATTTTTAAAAAAATAAATATAAAAATTTTTAAATTAAAACAAAATTAAAATAAAAATTTAAAATTAAAAAAAAATTTAAATATAAAAAAAAATTTTAAATTAAAAAAAAATTTTTAAAATTAAAAATAAAAATATATAAATAATTTAAAAAAAAATAAAAAATTTAAAAATTAAAACAAAATTATAAGAAAATTTAAAAAAAAATTGAAAAAATTGAAAAAATTAAAAATTAAAATAAAAGAAAAAAAATTAAAAAAAATTAAAAAACATTTTTTGAAATAAAACCATTATA
This sequence comes from Andrena cerasifolii, assembly GCF_050908995.1. Lineage (NCBI taxonomy): Eukaryota > Metazoa > Arthropoda > Insecta > Hymenoptera > Andrenidae > Andrena > Andrena cerasifolii. Next base: position 14,019 of record NW_027487453.1, on the reverse strand, counting down.
ATTATAAAAAAAAATTAAAAAATTTTAAAAATTTAAAAAAAAATTTAAAAAAATAAAAAACTTTGTTTAAAAAATTAAAAAAAAAGTTTTAAGAAAATTTTAAAAATTAAAAAAAAAATTAAAAAAATTAAAAAAAAAATTTAGAAAAATTTTCAAAAATTAAAAAAAAAATAAAAAAATTTTAAAAATTAAAAAAAAATTTAAATTAAAAAAAAAATTTAAAAATTAAAAAAAAAAATTTAAAAATTAAAAAAAAATTTTAAAAATTAAAAAATTTTTTTGTAAAATTATCAAAAATTTAAAAAAAAATTAAAATTTAAAAAAATTAAAAACAAAAAAAATTAAAAAATATAGAAAAAAATTAAAAAATAAATATTTTTTTAATTTTGTTAAAAAATTGAAACAAATTTTTAAATAAAAATTAAAAAAAATTTAAAAAAAAATAAAAAACATTTTTGAAATAAAAAAATAACACTTTTAAAAAAATTAAAAAAAAAATTTAGAAAAATTTTCAAAAATTAAAAAAAAAATTTTAAAATTAAAAAACATTTTTAAAATAAAAAAATAATACTTTTAAAAAAATTTTAAAAAAAATTAGAAAAAATTTCAAAATTTAAAACAAAAATAAAAAAAAATTAAAAATTAAAAAAATTAAATAAATTAAAAAATGTAGAAAAAATTAAAAAACAAATAAATTTTTTATAATTTTGTTAAAAAATTGAAACAATTTTAAAAAAAAATTTTAATATTTTAAAAAAATTTTAAAAAATTTAAAAGAAAATTTTTAAAATAAATTTTAAAAATTAAAAAAAAATTATAAGACAATTTAAAAAAAATTGAAAAAATTGAAAAAATTAAAAAAATTAAAATAAAAGAAAAAAAAATAAAAAACATTTTTTGAAATAAAAACATTATAATCTTAAAAAAAATTTTAAAAAATTTTAAAAATTTAAAAAAAATTTTTAAAAATTTAAAAAATTTTAAAATTTTTTTTTAAAAAAATAAAAAATTTTGTTTAAAAAATTAAAAAAAAAGTTTTAAGTAAATTTTAAAAATGAAAAAAAAAATTTAAAAATTAAAAAAAAAAATTTAAAAATTAAAAAAAAAATTTAAAATTTAAAAAAATTAAAAAAAATTAAAAAACATTTTTGAAATAAAAAAAATAATACTTTTAAAAAAATTTTTAAAAATTTAGAAAAATTTTCAAAAATTAAAAAAAAAATAAAAAAAAATTTTAAAATGAAAAAAAATTAAATATTAAAAAAAAAATTTTAAAATAAAAAAATTTAAAATATAAAAAAAAATTTAAAAATTAAAAAGAAATTTAAATTAAAAAAAATAATAATATATAAATAATTTTAAAAAAATAAAAAAATCTAAAAATTAAAAAGATATAAATAATTTTTTAAAAAAATAAATAAAAAAATTTTAAAATTAAAACAAAATTAAAATAAAAATTTTTAAAAAAAAATTTAAAAATTGAAAAAAAATTAAAAAACATTTTTGAAATAAAAAAATAATACTTTTAAAAAAATTAAAAAAAAAATAAAAAAAATTTAAATATTAAAAAAAAATTTAAAAATTAAAAAAAAAATTTTAAATTTAAAAAAAAATTAAAATTTAAAAAAAATTTAAAAATTAAAAAAAAATTTAAATTAAAAAAATAAAAATATATAAATAATTTTAAAAAAAATAAAAAAATTTAAAAATTAAAAAAATTAAAAAAATTAAAAAAATTAAAAAATATAGAAAAAAAATTAAAAAATAAATAATTTTTTTTTAATTTTGTTAAAAAATTGAAACAAATTTAAAAAAAAATTAAAAAAAAATTAAAAAATTAAAAAAAAATTTTAAAAAATTGAAAAAAAGATTTTGAAATAAAAAATAATACTTTTTAAAAAATTAAAAAAAAATTAGAAAAATTATCAAAAATTTAAAAAAAAATAAAAAAATTTAAAAATTAAAAAGATAGAAATAATTTTTAAAAAAATAAATATAAAAATTTTAAAATTAAAACAAAATTAAAATAAAAATTTAAAAAAAAATTTAAAAATTGAAAAAAATTAAAAAACATTTTTGAAATAAAAAAATAATACTTTTAAAAAAATTAAAAAAAATTAGAAAAATTTCAAAAATTAAAAAAAAAAATAAAAAAAATTTTAAAAACGAAAAAAAAATGTAAAAATTAAAAAAAAAATTTAAAATAAAAAAATTTAAAATATAAAAAAAAAATTTAAAATTAAAAAAAAAATTTAAATTAAAAAAATAAAAATATATAAATAATTTTAAAAAAATAAAAAAATCTAAAAATTAAAAAAAACTTAAAATAAATTTAAAAAAAAATTTTAAAAAAATTTAAAACGTAAAAAAAATTTAAAAATTAAAAAAAAATTTAAATTAAAAAAATAAAAAAATTTTAAAAATTAAAAAAAAATTAAAATAAATTTTAAAAAAAAAGTTTAAAAAATTTTAAAAAAATTTAAAAAAAAATAAAAAAAGAAAAATGAAAATTAAAAAAAAAATTTTAAAAATTAAAAAAAAGATTTTGAAATAAAAAAGTAATCCTTTTTAAAAAATTAAAAAAAAAATTAGAAAAATTATCAAAAATTAAAAAAAAATAAAAAAATTTAAAAATTAAAAAGATAGAAATAATTTTTAAAAAAATAAATATAAAAATTTTAAAATTAAATCAAAATTAAAATAAAAATTTAAAAAAAAAATTTAAAAATTGAAAAAAATTAAAAATTTAAAAACAAATTTAAATTAGAAAAATAAAAATATATAAGTAATTTAAAAAAAAATTAAAAAAATTTTAAAAATTAAAAAAAAAATTAAAAATTAAAAAAAAATTTTTTAAAATAAAAAAATTTTAAAATATAAAAAAAATTTAAAATTTAAAATAAAATTTAAATTAAAAAAATAATAATATATAAATAATTTTAAAAAAAATAAAAAATTTAAAAATTAAAACAAAATTATAAGAAAATTTAAAAAAAAATTGAAAAAATTGAAAAAATTAAAAAATTAAAATAAAAGAAAAAAATTAAAAAAAAATTAAAAAACATTTTTTGAAATAAAACCATTATAATTATAAAAAAAAATTAAAAAATTTTAAAAATTTAAAAAAAAAATTTAAAAAAATAAAAAATTTTGTTTAAAAAATTAAAAAAAAAGTTTTAAGAAAATTTTAAAAATTAAAAAAAAAATTAAAAAAATTAAAAAAAAAATTTAGAAAAATTTTCAAAAATTAAAAAAAAAATATAAAAATTTAAAAATTAAAAAGATAGAAATAATTTTTAAAAAAATAAATATAAAAATTTTTAAATTAAAACAAAATTAAAATAAAAATTTAAAATTAAAAAAAATTTTAAATATAAAAAAAAATTTTAAAATTAAAAAAAAAAATTAAATTAAAAAAATAAAAATATATAAATAATTTTAAAAAAAAATAAAAAAATTTAAAAATTAAAAAAAAATTAAAATAAATTTTAAAAAAAATTTTAAAAAATTTTAAAAAAATTTAAAAAGTAAAAAAAAATTTAAAAATTAAAAAAAAATTAAATTAAAAAAATAAAAAAATTTTAAAAATTAAAAAAAAATTAAAATAAATTTTAAAAAAAAAGTTAAAAAAAATTTTAAAAAAATTTAAAAAAAAATAAAAAAAGAAAAATAAAAATTAAAAAAAAAATTTTTTAAATTTAAATAAAAATAAAGCAAAGAAAATTTTTAAAAAATTAAAAAAAAAATTTAAAAATTTAAAAAAAAAATTTAAAAGAATTTTAAAAATTAAAAAAAAATTATAAGAAAATTTAAAAAAAAATTGAAAATTTGAAAAAATTAAAAAAAAATTAAAAAACATTTTTGAAATAAAAAAATAATACTTTTAAAAAAATTAAAAAAAAATTAGAAAAATTTTCAAAAATAAAAAAAATAAAAAAAAATTTAAAAATTAAAAAAATTAAAAAAATTAAAAAATATAGAGAAAAATTAAAAAATAAATATTTTTTTTTAATTTTGTTAATCAATTGAAACAAATTTAAAAAAAAATTAAAAATTTAAAAAAATTAAAAAAAAATTTAAAAAATTAAAAAAAAGATTTTGAAATAAAAAAATAATACTTTCAAAAAATTTTAAAAAAATTTAGAAAAATTATCAAAAATTTAAAAAAAATAAAAAAATTTAAAAATTAAAAAGATATAAATAATTTTTTAAAAAAATAAATAAAAAAATTTTAAAATTAAAACAAAATTAAAATAAAAATTTTTAAAAAAAAATTTAAAAATTGAAAAAAAAATTAAAAAACATTTTTGAAATAAAAAAATAATACTTTTAAAAAAATTAAAAAAAAATAAAAAAAATTTAAATATTAAAAAAAATTTTAAAAATTAAAAAAAAATTTTAAATTTAAAAAAAAATTAAAATATAAAAAAAATTTAAAAATTAAAAAAAAATTTAAATTAAAAAAATAAAAATATATAAATAATTTTAAAAAAAATAAAAAAATTTAAAAATTAAAAAAATTAAAAAAATTAAAAAAATTAAAAAAAATAGAAAAAAAATTAAAAAATAAATAATTTTTTTTAATTTTGTTAAAAAATTGAAACAAATTTAAAAAAAAATTAAAAAAAAATTAAAAAATTAAAAAAAAATTTTAAAAAATTGAAAAAAAGATTTTGAAATAAAAAATAATACTTTTTAAAAAATTAAAAAAAAAATTAGAAAAATTATCAAAAATTTAAAAAAAAATAAAAAAATTTAAAAATTAAAAAGATAGAAATAATTTTTAAAAAAATAAATATAAAAATTTTAAAATTAAAACAAAATTAAAATAAAAATTTAAAATAAAATTTAAAAATTGAAAAAAATTAAAAAACATTTTTTAAATAAAAAAATAATACTTTTAAAAAAATTAAAAAAAATTAGAAAAATTTCAAAAATTAAAAAAAAATAAAAAAAAATTTAAAAACGAAAAAAAAATGTAAAAATTAAAAAAAAAATTTAAAATAAAAAAATTTAAAATATAAAAAAAAATTTAAAATTAAAAAAAAATTAAATTTAAAAAAATAATAATATATAAATAATTTAAAAAAAAATAAAAAAATTTAAAAAATTAAAAAAAAATTAAAATAAATTTAAAAAAAAATTTTAAAAAATAAAAAAAAAGATTTTGAAATAAAAAATAATACTTTTAAAAAAAAATTTTAAAAATTTAGAAAAATTATCAAAAATTTAAAAAAGAATAAAAAAATTTAAAAATTAAAAAAAATTTAAAAAATAAAAAGATATAAATAATTTTTTAAAAACATAAATAAATAAATTTTAAAATTAAAACAAAATTAAAATAAAAATTTAAAAAAAAATTTAAAAATTGAAAAAAATTAAAAAACATTTTTGAAATAAAAAAATAATACTTTTAAAAAAATTAAAAAAAAAATTAGAAAAATTTTCAAAAATTAAAAAAAAATATAAAAAAAATTTAAAAATGAAAAAAAAATTTAAAAATTAAAAAAAAAATTTCAAATTTAAAAAAAATTTAAAATATAAAAAAAAATTTAAAAATTAAAAAAAAAATTAAATTAAAAAAATAAAATATATATATATATAATTTTTTAAAAAAAAATAAAAAAATTTAAAAATTAAAAAAATTAAAAAAATTAAAAAATATAGAAAAAAATTAAAAAATAAATAATTTTTTTTTAATTTTGTTAAAAAATTGAAACAAATTTAAAAAAAAATTAAAAAATTTAAAAAAATTAAAAAAAAAATTTTAAAAATTAAAAAAAAGATTTTGAAATAAAAGAATAATCCTTTTTAAAAAATTAAAAAAAAAATTAGAAAAATTATCAAAAATTTAAAAAAAAATATCAAAATTTAAAAATTAAAAAGATAGAAATAATTTTTAAAAAAATAAATATAAAAATTTTTAAATTAAAACAAAATTAAAATAAAAATTTAAAATTAAAAAAAATTTTAAATATAAAAAAAAAATTTTAAAATTAAAAAAAAAAATTTAAATTAAAAAAATAAAAATATATAAATAATTTTAAAAAATAAAAGAATTTAAAAATTAAAAAAAAATTAAAATAAATTTAAAAAAAAAATTTAAAAAATTTTAAAAAAATTTAAAAAGTAAAAAAAAAATTAAAAATTAAAAAAATAAAAATATATAAATAATTTTAAAAAAATAAAAAATTTAAAAATTAAAAAAAAATTAAAATAAATTTAAAAAAAAAATTTAAAAAAATTTAAAAAGTAAAAAAAAATTTAAAAATTAAAAAAAAATTTAAATTAAAAAAATAAAAAAAATTTAAAAATTAAAAAAAAATTAAAAAACATTTTTGAAATAAAAAAATAATACTTTTAAAAAAATTAAAAAAAAATTAGAAAAATTTTCAAAAATAAAAAAAAAATAAAAAATTAAAAAAATTAAAAAATATAGAAAAAAAATTAAAAAATAAATATTTTTTTTTAATTTTGTTAAAAAATTGAAACAAATTTAAAAAAAAAATTAAAAAATTTAAAAAAATTAAAAAAAAAATTTTAAAAATTAAAAAAAAGATTTTGAAATAAAAAAATAATCCTTTTTAAAAAATTAAAAAAAAAATTAGAAAATTATCAAAAATTAAAAAAAATAAAAAAATTTAAAAATTAAAAAGATAGAAATAATTTTTAAAAAAATAAATATAAAAATTTTAAAATTAAAACAAAATTAAAATAAAAATTTAAAAAAAAAATTTAAAAATTGAAAAAAATTAAAAAATTAAAAACAAATTTAAATTAGAAAAATAAAAAAATTTTAAAAATTAAAAAAAATTAAAAATTAAAAAAAAAATTTTTAAAATAAAAAAAATTTAAAATATAAAAAAAAATTTAAAATTTAAAATAAAATTTAAATTAAAAAAATAATAATATATAAATAATTTTAAAAAAAATGGAAAAGTTTAAAAATTTAAAAAAATTTAAAATTAAAAAAAAAATTTAAAATTAAAAAAAAATTTAAATATAAAAAAAAATTTTAAATTAAAAAAAAATTTTTAATTAAAAATAAAAATATATAAATAATTTAAAAAAAAATAAAAAATTTAAAAATTAAAAAAAATTTAAAAAAAATTAAAAAACATTTTTGAAATAAAAAAATAACACTTTTAAAAAAATTAAAAAAAAAATTTAGAAAAATTTTCAAAAATTAAAAAAAAAAATTTTAAAATTAAAAAACATTTTTAAAATAAAAAAATAATACTTTTAAAAAAATTTAAAAAAAAATTAGAAAAAATTTCAAAATTTAAAACAAAAATAAAAAAAAATTAAAAATTAAAAAAATTAAATAAATTAAAAAATGTAGAAAAAATTAAAAAACAAATAAATTTTTTATAATTTTGTTAAAAAATTGAAACAATTTTAAAAAAAAATTTTAATATTTTAAAAAAATTTTAAAAAATTTAAAAGAAAATTTTTAAAATAAATTTTAAAAATTAAAAAAAAATTATAAGACAATTTAAAAAAAATTGAAAAAATTGAAAAAATTAAAAAAATTAAAATAAAAGAAAAAAAAATAAAAAACATTTTTTGAAATAAAAACATTATAATCTTAAAAAAAATTTTAAAAAATTTTAAAAATTTAAAAAAAATTTTTAAAAATTTAAAAAATTTTAAAATTTTTTTTTAAAAAAATAAAAAATTTTGTTTAAAAAATTAAAAAAAAAGTTTTAAGTAAATTTTAAAAATGAAAAAAAAAATTTAAAAATTAAAAAAAAAAATTTAAAAATTAAAAAAAAAATTTAAAATTTAAAAAAATTAAAAAAAATTAAAAAACATTTTTGAAATAAAAAAAATAATACTTTTAAAAAAATTTTTAAAAATTTAGAAAAATTTTCAAAAATTAAAAAAAAAATAAAAAAAAAATTTTAAAATGAAAAAAAATTAAATATTAAAAAAAAAATTTTAAAATAAAAAAATTTAAAATATAAAAAAAAATTTAAAAATTAAAAAGAAATTTAAATTAAAAAAAATAATAATATATAAATAATTTTAAAAAAATAAAAAAATCTAAAAATTAAAAAGATATAAATAATTTTTTAAAAAAATAAATAAAAAAATTTTAAAATTAAAACAAAATTAAAATAAAAATTTTTAAAAAAAAATTTAAAAATTGAAAAAAAATTAAAAAACATTTTTGAAATAAAAAAATAATACTTTTAAAAAAATTAAAAAAAAAATAAAAAAAATTTAAATATTAAAAAAAAATTTAAAAATTAAAAAAAAAATTTTAAATTTAAAAAAAAATTAAAATTTAAAAAAAATTTAAAAATTAAAAAAAAATTTAAATTAAAAAAATAAAAATATATAAATAATTTTAAAAAAAATAAAAAAATTTAAAAATTAAAAAAATTAAAAAAATTAAAAAAATTAAAAAATATAGAAAAAAAATTAAAAAATAAATAATTTTTTTTTAATTTTGTTAAAAAATTGAAACAAATTTAAAAAAAAATTAAAAAAAAATTAAAAAATTAAAAAAAAATTTTAAAAAATTGAAAAAAAGATTTTGAAATAAAAAATAATACTTTTTAAAAAATTAAAAAAAAATTAGAAAAATTATCAAAAATTTAAAAAAAAATAAAAAAATTTAAAAATTAAAAAGATAGAAATAATTTTTAAAAAAATAAATATAAAAATTTTAAAATTAAAACAAAATTAAAATAAAAATTTAAAAAAAAATTTAAAAATTGAAAAAAATTAAAAAACATTTTTGAAATAAAAAAATAATACTTTTAAAAAAATTAAAAAAAATTAGAAAAATTTCAAAAATTAAAAAAAAAAATAAAAAAAATTTTAAAAACGAAAAAAAAATGTAAAAATTAAAAAAAAAATTTAAAATAAAAAAATTTAAAATATAAAAAAAAAATTTAAAATTAAAAAAAAAATTTAAATTAAAAAAATAAAAATATATAAATAATTTTAAAAAAATAAAAAAATCTAAAAATTAAAAAAAACTTAAAATAAATTTAAAAAAAAATTTTAAAAAAATTTAAAACGTAAAAAAAATTTAAAAATTAAAAAAAAATTTAAATTAAAAAAATAAAAAAATTTTAAAAATTAAAAAAAAATTAAAATAAATTTTAAAAAAAAAGTTTAAAAAATTTTAAAAAAATTTAAAAAAAAATAAAAAAAGAAAAATGAAAATTAAAAAAAAAATTTTAAAAATTAAAAAAAAGATTTTGAAATAAAAAAGTAATCCTTTTTAAAAAATTAAAAAAAAAATTAGAAAAATTATCAAAAATTAAAAAAAAATAAAAAAATTTAAAAATTAAAAAGATAGAAATAATTTTTAAAAAAATAAATATAAAAATTTTAAAATTAAATCAAAATTAAAATAAAAATTTAAAAAAAAAATTTAAAAATTGAAAAAAATTAAAAATTTAAAAACAAATTTAAATTAGAAAAATAAAAATATATAAGTAATTTAAAAAAAAATTAAAAAAATTTTAAAAATTAAAAAAAAATTAAAAATTAAAAAAAAATTTTTTAAAATAAAAAAATTTTAAAATATAAAAAAAATTTAAAATTTAAAATAAAATTTAAATTAAAAAAATAATAATATATAAATAATTTTAAAAAAAATAAAAAATTTAAAAATTAAAACAAAATTATAAGAAAATTTAAAAAAAAATTGAAAAAATTGAAAAAATTAAAAAATTAAAATAAAAGAAAAAAAATTAAAAAAAAATTAAAAAACATTTTTTGAAATAAAACCATTATAATTATAAAAAAAAATTAAAAAATTTTAAAAATTTAAAAAAAAAATTTAAAAAAATAAAAAATTTTGTTTAAAAAATTAAAAAAAAAGTTTTAAGAAAATTTTAAAAATTAAAAAAAAAATTAAAAAAATTAAAAAAAAAATTTAGAAAAATTTTCAAAAATTAAAAAAAAAATATAAAAATTTAAAAATTAAAAAGATAGAAATAATTTTTAAAAAAATAAATATAAAAATTTTTAAATTAAAACAAAATTAAAATAAAAATTTAAAATTAAAAAAAATTTTAAATATAAAAAAAAATTTTAAAATTAAAAAAAAAAATTAAATTAAAAAAATAAAAATATATAAATAATTTTAAAAAAAAATAAAAAAATTTAAAAATTAAAAAAAAATTAAAATAAATTTAAAAAAAAATTTTAAAAAATTTTAAAAAAATTTAAAAAGTAAAAAAAAATTTAAAAATTAAAAAAAAATTAAATTAAAAAAATAAAAAAATTTTAAAAATTAAAAAAAAATTAAAATAAATTTTAAAAAAAAAGTTTAAAAAAATTTTAAAAAAATTTAAAAAAAAATAAAAAAAGAAAAATAAAAATTAAAAAAAAAATTTTTTAAATTTAAATAAAAATAAAGCAAAGAAAATTTTTAAAAAATTAAAAAAAAAATTTAAAAATTTAAAAAAAAAATTTAAAAGAATTTTAAAAATTAAAAAAAAATTATAAGAAAATTTAAAAAAAAATTGAAAATTTGAAAAAATTAAAAAAAAATTAAAAAACATTTTTGAAATAAAAAAATAATACTTTTAAAAAAATTAAAAAAAAATTAGAAAAATTTTCAAAAATAAAAAAAATAAAAAAAAATTTAAAAATTAAAAAAATTAAAAAAATTAAAAAATATAGAGAAAAATTAAAAAATAAATATTTTTTTTTAATTTTGTTAATCAATTGAAACAAATTTAAAAAAAAAATTAAAAATTTAAAAAAATTAAAAAAAAATTTAAAAAATTAAAAAAAAGATTTTGAAATAAAAAAATAATACTTTCAAAAAATTTTAAAAAAATTTAGAAAAATTATCAAAAATTTAAAAAAAATAAAAAAATTTAAAAATTAAAAAGATATAAATAATTTTTTAAAAAAATAAATAAAAAAATTTTAAAATTAAAACAAAATTAAAATAAAAATTTTTAAAAAAAAATTTAAAAATTGAAAAAAAAATTAAAAAACATTTTTGAAATAAAAAAATAATACTTTTAAAAAAATTAAAAAAAAATAAAAAAAATTTAAATATTAAAAAAAATTTTAAAAATTAAAAAAAAATTTTAAATTTAAAAAAAAATTAAAATATAAAAAAAATTTAAAAATTAAAAAAAAATTTAAATTAAAAAAATAAAAATATATAAATAATTTTAAAAAAAATAAAAAAATTTAAAAATTAAAAAAATTAAAAAAATTAAAAAAATTAAAAAAAATAGAAAAAAAATTAAAAAATAAATAATTTTTTTTAATTTTGTTAAAAAATTGAAACAAATTTAAAAAAAAATTAAAAAAAAATTAAAAAATTAAAAAAAAATTTTAAAAAATTGAAAAAAAGATTTTGAAATAAAAAATAATACTTTTTAAAAAATTAAAAAAAAAATTAGAAAAATTATCAAAAATTTAAAAAAAAATAAAAAAATTTAAAAATTAAAAAGATAGAAATAATTTTTAAAAAAATAAATATAAAAATTTTAAAATTAAAACAAAATTAAAATAAAAATTTAAAATAAAATTTAAAAATTGAAAAAAATTAAAAAACATTTTTTAAATAAAAAAATAATACTTTTAAAAAAATTAAAAAAAATTAGAAAAATTTCAAAAATTAAAAAAAAAATAAAAAAAATTTTAAAAACGAAAAAAAAATGTAAAAATTAAAAAAAAAATTTAGAAAAATTTTCAAAAATTAAAAAAAAAATATAAAAATTTAAAAATTAAAAAGATAGAAATAATTTTTAAAAAAATAAATATAAAAATTTTAAAATTAAAACAAAATTAAAATAAAAATTTAAAAAAAAATTTAAAAATTGAAAAAAATTAAAAAACATTTTTGAAATAAAAAAATAATACTTTTAAAAAAATTAAAAAAAATTAGAAAAATTTCAAAAATTAAAAAAAAAAATAAAAAAAATTTTAAAAACGAAAAAAAAATGTAAAAATTAAAAAAAAAATTTAAAATAAAAAAATTTAAAATATAAAAAAAAAATTTAAAATTAAAAAAAAAATTTAAATTAAAAAAATAAAAATATATAAATAATTTTAAAAAAATAAAAAAATCTAAAAATTAAAAAAAACTTAAAATAAATTTAAAAAAAAATTTTAAAAAAATTTAAAACGTAAAAAAAATTTAAAAATTAAAAAAAAATTTAAATTAAAAAAATAAAAAAATTTTAAAAATTAAAAAAAAATTAAAATAAATTTTAAAAAAAAAGTTTAAAAAATTTTAAAAAAATTTAAAAAAAAATAAAAAAAGAAAAATGAAAATTAAAAAAAAAATTTTAAAAATTAAAAAAAAGATTTTGAAATAAAAAAGTAATCCTTTTTAAAAAATTAAAAAAAAAATTAGAAAAATTATCAAAAATTAAAAAAAAATAAAAAAATTTAAAAATTAAAAAGATAGAAATAATTTTTAAAAAAATAAATATAAAAATTTTAAAATTAAATCAAAATTAAAATAAAAATTTAAAAAAAAAATTTAAAAATTGAAAAAAATTAAAAATTTAAAAACAAATTTAAATTAGAAAAATAAAAATATATAAGTAATTTAAAAAAAAATTAAAAAAATTTTAAAAATTAAAAAAAAATTAAAAATTAAAAAAAAATTTTTTAAAATAAAAAAATTTTAAAATATAAAAAAATTTAAAATTTAAAATAAAATTTAAATTAAAAAAATAATAATATATAAATAATTTTAAAAAAAATAAAAAATTTAAAAATTAAAACAAAATTATAAGAAAATTTAAAAAAAAATTGAAAAAATTGAAAAAATTAAAAAATTAAAATAAAAGAAAAAAAATTAAAAAAAAATTAAAAAACATTTTTTGAAATAAAACCATTATAATTATAAAAAAAAATTAAAAAATTTTAAAAATTTAAAAAAAAAATTTAAAAAAATAAAAAATTTTGTTTAAAAAATTAAAAAAAAAGTTTTAAGAAAATTTTAAAAATTAAAAAAAAAATTAAAAAAATTAAAAAAAAAATTTAGAAAAATTTTCAAAAATTAAAAAAAAAATATAAAAATTTAAAAATTAAAAAGATAGAAATAATTTTTAAAAAAATAAATATAAAAATTTTTAAATTAAAACAAAATTAAAATAAAAATTTAAAATTAAAAAAAATTTTAAATATAAAAAAAAATTTTAAAATTAAAAAAAAAAATTAAATTAAAAAAATAAAAATATATAAATAATTTTAAAAAAAAATAAAAAAATTTAAAAATTAAAAAAAAATTAAAATAAATTTTAAAAAAAATTTTAAAAAATTTTAAAAAAATTTAAAAAGTAAAAAAAAATTTAAAAATTAAAAAAAAATTAAATTAAAAAAATAAAAAAATTTTAAAAATTAAAAAAAAATTAAAATAAATTTTAAAAAAAAAGTTTAAAAAAATTTTAAAAAAATTTAAAAAAAAATAAAAAAAGAAAAATAAAAATTAAAAAAAAAATTTTTTAAATTTAAATAAAAATAAAGCAAAGAAAATTTTTAAAAAATTAAAAAAAAAATTTAAAAATTTAAAAAAAAAATTTAAAAGAATTTTAAAAATTAAAAAAAAATTATAAGAAAATTTAAAAAAAAATTGAAAATTTGAAAAAATTAAAAAAAAATTAAAAAACATTTTTGAAATAAAAAAATAATACTTTTAAAAAAATTAAAAAAAAATTAGAAAAATTTTCAAAAATAAAAAAAATAAAAAAAAATTTAAAAATTAAAAAAATTAAAAAAATTAAAAAATATAGAGAAAAATTAAAAAATAAATATTTTTTTTTAATTTTGTTAATCAATTGAAACAAATTTAAAAAAAAAATTAAAAATTTAAAAAAATTAAAAAAAAATTTAAAAAATTAAAAAAAAGATTTTGAAATAAAAAAATAATACTTTCAAAAAATTTTAAAAAAATTTAGAAAAATTATCAAAAATTTAAAAAAAATAAAAAAATTTAAAAATTAAAAAGATATAAATAATTTTTTAAAAAAATAAATAAAAAAATTTTAAAATTAAAACAAAATTAAAATAAAAATT
>NW_027487452.1:0-15283 GCF_050908995.1 Andrena cerasifolii | reverse complement strand
AAGGCATCGCTTTAAAGTTGCTAATATGAGGAGCATTCCTTTCAAGAGGCGTTCGAAAATTCTGCGTCTCTTCGTTAAACAGTCACTGTCTCGAAACTTCTGCCCCACTTCTCGCTCACTGATTTGCTCTCCGGAGACGTTACTTTGTGCCATCCCTTTCGACGGCATTTTCTCCTGTTACAAAGCGCAATTTTGTGCGTTCTGAAAATTTTCGCCAGATTTTGGCCAATATATCATGAGAACATGAAGTGGAAAGAGGTATACTAAATTTCAGCTTCAAATGCATCACCTTAAAGTTGCCAATAAGAGGCGGAGGCCTTTCAAGATGCGTTCGAAAATTCTGCGTCTCTTCGTTAAACAGTCACTGTCTCGAAACTTCTGCCCCACTTCTCGCTCACTGATTTGCTCTCCGGAGACGTTACTTTGTGCCATCCCTTTTCGACGGCATGTTCTCCTGTTACAAGCGCAATTTTGTGCGTTCTGAAAATTTTCGCCAGATTTTGGCCAATATATCATGAGAACATGAAGTGGAAAGAGTATACTAAATTTCAGCTTCAAATGCATCACCTTAAAGTTGCCAATAAGAGGCGCAGGCCTTTCAAGAGGGTTCGAAAATTCTGCGTCTCTTCGTTATACAGTCACTGTCTCGAACCACATGCGCCACTTCTCGCTCATTGATTTGCTCTCCGCAGACGTTACTTTGTGCCCTCTCTTTCAACGGCATGATCTCCTGTTAAAAAGCGCAATTTTGTGCATTCTGAAAATATTCGCAGGTTTTGGCCAATATATCAGGAGAACATGAAGTGGAATGAGGTATACTAAATTTCAGCTACAAAGGCATCGCCGTAAAGTTGCTAATAAGAGGCGCAGGCCTTTCAAGATGCGTTCGAAAATTTTGCGTCTCTTCGTTAAACAGTCACTGTCTCGAAACTTCTGCCCACTTCTCGCTCACTGATTTGCTCTCCGGAGACGTTACTTTGTGCCATCCCTTTCGACGGCATGTTCTCCAGTTACAAAGCGCAATTTTGTGCGTTCTGAAAATTTTCGCCAGATTTTGCCAATATATCATTAGAACATGAAGTGGAAAGAGGTATACTAAATTTCAGCTTCAAACGCATCGCTTTAAAGTTGCTAATATGAGGCGCATTGCTTTCAAGAGGCGTTCGAAAATTCTGCGCCTCTTCGTTAAACAGTCACTGTCTCGAAACTTCTGCCCCACTTCTCGCGCACTGATTTGCTCTCCGGAGACGTTACTTTGTGCCATCCCTTTCGACGGCATGTTCTCCTGTTACAAAGCGCAATTTTGTGCGTTCTGAAAATTTTCGCCAGATTTTGGCCAATGTATCAGGAGAACATGAAGTGGAAAAAGGTACACTAAATTTCAGCTTCAAACGCATCGCCTTAAAGTTGGAAATAAGAGGCGGAGGACTTTCAAGAGGCGTTCGAAAATTCTGCGTCTCTTCGTTAAACAGTCACTGTCTCGAAACATCTGCGCCACTCCTCGCTCTTCGATTCGCTCTCCGAGACGTTACTTTGTGCCATCACTTTCAACGGCATGATCTCCTGTTACAAAGCGCAATTTTGTGCATTCTGAAAATTTTCGCCAGATTTTGGCCAATATATCATGAGAACATGAAGTGGAAAGAGGTATACTAAATTTCAGCTTCAAAGGCATCGCTTTAAAGTTGCTAATATGAGGAGCATTCCTTTCAAGAGGCGTTCGAAAATTCTGCGTCTCTTCGTTAAACAGTCACTGTCTCGAAACTTCTGCCCACTTCTCGCTCACTGATTTGCTCTCCGGAGACTTTACTTTGTGCCATCCCTTTCGACGGCATGTTCTCCTGTTACAAAGCGCAATTTTGTGCGTTCTGAAAATTTTCGCCAGATTATTGGCCAATATATCATGAGAACATGAAGTGGAAAGAGGTATACTAAATTTCAGCTTCAAATGCATCACCTTAAAGTTGCCAATAAGAGGCGCAGGCCTTTCAAGAGGGGTTCGAAAATTCTGCGTCTCTTCGTTATACAGTCACTGTCTCGAACCACATGCGCCACTTCTCGCTCATTGATTTGCTCTCCGGACACGTTACTTTGTGCCCTCTCTTTCAACGGCATGATCTCCTGTTAAAAAGCGCAATTTTGTGCATTCTGAAATTATTCGCAGGTTTGGCCAATATATCAGGAGAACATGAAGTGGAATGAGGTATACTAAATTTCAGCTACAAAGGCATCGCCGTAAAGTTGCTAATAAGAGGCGCAGGCCTTTCAAGATGCGTTCGAAAATTCTGCGTCTCTTTGTTAAACAGTCACTATCTCGAAACTTCTGCCCCACTTCTCGCTCACTGATTTGCTCTCCGGAGACGTTACTTTGTGCCATCTCTTTCAACGGCATGATCTCCTGTTACAAAGCACATTTTGTGCGTTCTGAAATTTTCGCCAGATTTTGGCCAATATATCATGAGAACATGTAGTGGAAAGAGGTATACTAAATTTCAGCTTCAAAGGCTTCGCTTTAAAGTTGCTAATATGAGGCGCATTCCTTTCAAGAGGCGTTTCGAAAATTCTGCGTCTCTTTGTTAAACAGTCACTATCTCGAAACTTCTGCCCCACTTCTCGCGCACTGATTTGCTCTCCGGAGACGTTACTTTGTGCCATCCCTTTCGACGGCATGTTCTCCTGTTACAAAGCGCAATTTTGTGCGTTCTGAAATTTTCGCCAGATTTGGCCAATATATCATGAGAACATGAAGTGGAAAGAGGTATACTAAATTTCAGCTTCAAATGCATCACCTTAAAGTTGCCAATAAGAGGCGCAGGCATTTCAAGAGGGGTTCGAAAATTCTGCGTCTCTTCGTTATACAGTCACTGTCTCGAAACACATGCGCCACTTCTCGCTCATTGATTTGCTCTCCGGAGACGGTACTTTGTGCCATCTCTTTCACGGCATGATCTCCTGTTAAAAAGCGCAATTTTGTGCATTCTGAAAATATTCGCAGGTATTGGCCAATATATCAGGAGAACATGAAGTGGAATGAGGTATACTAAATTTCAGCTTCAAAGGCATGGCCGTAAAGTTGCTAATAAGAGGCGCAGGCCTTTCAACATGCGTTCGAAAATTCTGCGTCTCTTCGTTAAACAGTCACTGTCTCGAAACATCTGCGCCACTTCTCGCTCTTTGATTTGCTCTCCGGAGACGTTACTTTGTGCCATCCCTTTCGACGGCATGTTCTCCTGTTACAAAGCGCAACTTTGTGCGTTCTGAAAATTTTCGCCAGATTTTGGCCAATGTATCAGGAGAACATGAAGTGGAAAAAGGTACACTAAATTTCAGCTTCAAACGCATCGCCTTAAAGTTGCTAATATGAGGAGCATTCCTTTCAAGAGGCGTTCGAAAATTCTGCGTCTCTTCGTTAAACAGTCACTGTCTCGAAACATCTGCGCCACTTCTCGCTCTTCGATTTGCTGTCCGGAGACGTTACTTTGTGCCATCTCTTTCAACGGCATGATCTCCTGTTACAAAGCGCAATTTTGTGCATTCTGAAAATATTCGCAGGTATTGGCCAATATATCAGGAGAACATGAAGTGGAAAGAGGTATACTAAATTTCAGCTTCAAAGGCATCGCCTTAAAGTTGGAAATAAGAGGCGGAGGCCTTTCAAGAGGCGTTCGAACATTCTGCGTCTCTTCGTTAAACAGTCACTGTCTCGAAACATCTGCGCCACTTCTCGCTCTTCGATTTGCTCTCCGGAGACGTTACTTTGTGCCATCTCTTTCAACGGCATGATCTCCTGTTACAAAGCGCAATTTTGTGCATTCTGAAAATATTCGCAGGTTTTGGCCAATATATCATGAGAACATGAAGTGGAAAGAGGTATACTAAATTTCAGCTTCAAATGCATCACCTTAAAGTTGCCAATAAGAGGCGCAGGCCTTTCAAGAGGGGTTCGAAAATTCTGCGTCTCTTCGTTATACAGTCACTGTCTCGAAACACATGCGCCACTTCTCGCTCATTGATTTGCTCTCCGGAGACGTTACTTTGTGCCATCTCTTTCAACGGCATGATCTCCTGTTAAAAAGCGCAATTTTGTGCGTTCTGAAAATTTTCGCCAGATTTTGGCCAATATATCATTAGAACATCAAGTGGAAAGAGGTATACTAAATTTCAGCTTCAAAGGCATCGCTTTAAAGTTGCTAATATGAGGCGCATTGCTTTCAAGAGGCGTTCGAAAATTCTGCGTCTCTTCGTTAAACAGTCACTGTCTCGAAACTTCTGCCCCACTTCTCGCTCACTGATTTGCTCTCCGGAGACGTTACTTTGTGCCATCCCTTTCGACGGCATGTTCTCCTGTTACAAAGCGCAATTTTGTGCGTTCTGAAAATTTTCGCCAGATTTTGGCCAATATATCATGAGAACATGAAGTGGAAAGAGGTATACTAAATTTCAGCTTCAAATGCATCACCTTAAAGTTGCCAATAAGAGGCGCAGGCCTTTCAAGAGGGGTTCGAAAATTCTGCGTCTCTTCGTTATACAGTCACTGTCTCGAAACACATGCGCCACTTCTCGCTCATTGATTTGCTCTCCGGAGACGTTACTTTGTGCCCTCTCTTTCAACGGCATGATCTCCTGTTAAAAAGCGCAATTTTGTGCATTCTGAAAATATTCGCAGGTTTTGGCCAATATATCAGGAGAACATGAAGTGGAAAGAGGTATACTAAATTTCAGCTTCAAATGCATCGCCTTAAAGTTGCCAATAAGAGGCGCAGGCCATTCAAGAGGTGTTCGAAAAGTCTGCGTCTCTTCGTCGAGCAGTCACTGTCTCGAAACTTCTGCCCCACTTCTCGCGCACTGATTTGCTCTCCGGAGACGTTACTTTGTGCCATCCCTTTCGACGGCATGTTCTCCTGTTACAAAGCGCAATTTTGTGCGTTCTGAAAATTTTCGCCAGATTTTGGTCAATATATCATGAGAACATGAAGTGGAAAGAGGTATACTAAATTTCAGCTTCAAAGGCATCGCTTTAAAGTTGCTAATATGAGGAGCATTCCTTTCAAGAGGCGTTCGAAAATTCTGCGTCTCTTCGTTAAACAGTCACTGTCTCGAAACTTCTGCCCCACTTCTCGCTCACTGATTTGCTCTCCGGAGACGTTACTTTGTGCCATCCCTTTCGACGGCATTTTCTCCTGTTACAAAGCGCAATTTTGTGCGTTCTGAAAATTTTCGCCAGATTTTGGCCAATATATCATGAGAACATGAAGTGGAAAGAGGTATACTAAATTTCAGCTTCAAATGCATCACCTTAAAGTTGCCAATAAGAGGCGGAGGCCTTTCAAGATGCGTTCGAAAATTCTGCGTCTCTTCGTTAAACAGTCACTGTCTCGAAACTTCTGCCCCACTTCTCGCTCACTGATTTGCTCTCCGGAGACGTTACTTTGTGCCATCCCTTTCGACGGCATGTTCTCCTGTTACAAAGCGCAATTTTGTGCGTTCTGAAAATTTTCGCCAGATTTTGGCCAATATATCATGAGAACATGAAGTGGAAAGAGGTATACTAAATTTCAGCTTCAAATGCATCACCTTAAAGTTGCCAATAAGAGGCGCAGGCCTTTCAAGAGGGGTTCGAAAATTCTGCGTCTCTTCGTTATACAGTCACTGTCTCGAACCACATGCGCCACTTCTCGCTCATTGATTTGCTCTCCGCAGACGTTACTTTGTGCCCTCTCTTTCAACGGCATGATCTCCTGTTAAAAAGCGCAATTTTGTGCATTCTGAAAATATTCGCAGGTTTTGGCCAATATATCAGGAGAACATGAAGTGGAATGAGGTATACTAAATTTCAGCTACAAAGGCATCGCCGTAAAGTTGCTAATAAGAGGCGCAGGCCTTTCAAGATGCGTTCGAAAATTTTGCGTCTCTTCGTTAAACAGTCACTGTCTCGAAACTTCTGCCCCACTTCTCGCTCACTGATTTGCTCTCCGGAGACGTTACTTTGTGCCATCCCTTTCGACGGCATGTTCTCCAGTTACAAAGCGCAATTTTGTGCGTTCTGAAAATTTTCGCCAGATTTTGGCCAATATATCATTAGAACATGAAGTGGAAAGAGGTATACTAAATTTCAGCTTCAAACGCATCGCTTTAAAGTTGCTAATATGAGGCGCATTGCTTTCAAGAGGCGTTCGAAAATTCTGCGCCTCTTCGTTAAACAGTCACTGTCTCGAAACTTCTGCCCCACTTCTCGCGCACTGATTTGCTCTCCGGAGACGTTACTTTGTGCCATCCCTTTCGACGGCATGTTCTCCTGTTACAAAGCGCAATTTTGTGCGTTCTGAAAATTTTCGCCAGATTTTGGCCAATGTATCAGGAGAACATGAAGTGGAAAAAGGTACACTAAATTTCAGCTTCAAACGCATCGCCTTAAAGTTGGAAATAAGAGGCGGAGGACTTTCAAGAGGCGTTCGAAAATTCTGCGTCTCTTCGTTAAACAGTCACTGTCTCGAAACATCTGCGCCACTCCTCGCTCTTCGATTCGCTCTCCGGAGACGTTACTTTGTGCCATCACTTTCAACGGCATGATCTCCTGTTACAAAGCGCAATTTTGTGCATTCTGAAAATTTTCGCCAGATTTTGGCCAATATATCATGAGAACATGAAGTGGAAAGAGGTATACTAAATTTCAGCTTCAAAGGCATCGCTTTAAAGTTGCTAATATGAGGAGCATTCCTTTCAAGAGGCGTTCGAAAATTCTGCGTCTCTTCGTTAAACAGTCACTGTCTCGAAACTTCTGCCCCACTTCTCGCTCACTGATTTGCTCTCCGGAGACTTTACTTTGTGCCATCCCTTTCGACGGCATGTTCTCCTGTTACAAAGCGCAATTTTGTGCGTTCTGAAAATTTTCGCCAGATTTTGGCCAATATATCATGAGAACATGAAGTGGAAAGAGGTATACTAAATTTCAGCTTCAAATGCATCACCTTAAAGTTGCCAATAAGAGGCGCAGGCCTTTCAAGAGGGGTTCGAAAATTCTGCGTCTCTTCGTTATACAGTCACTGTCTCGAACCACATGCGCCACTTCTCGCTCATTGATTTGCTCTCCGGACACGTTACTTTGTGCCCTCTCTTTCAACGGCATGATCTCCTGTTAAAAAGCGCAATTTTGTGCATTCTGAAATTATTCGCAGGTTTTGGCCAATATATCAGGAGAACATGAAGTGGAATGAGGTATACTAAATTTCAGCTACAAAGGCATCGCCGTAAAGTTGCTAATAAGAGGCGCAGGCCTTTCAAGATGCGTTCGAAAATTCTGCGTCTCTTTGTTAAACAGTCACTATCTCGAAACTTCTGCCCCACTTCTCGCTCACTGATTTGCTCTCCGGAGACGTTACTTTGTGCCATCTCTTTCAACGGCATGATCTCCTGTTACAAAGCACAATTTTGTGCGTTCTGAAAATTTTCGCCAGATTTTGGCCAATATATCATGAGAACATGTAGTGGAAAGAGGTATACTAAATTTCAGCTTCAAAGGCTTCGCTTTAAAGTTGCTAATATGAGGCGCATTCCTTTCAAGAGGCGTTCGAAAATTCTGCGTCTCTTTGTTAAACAGTCACTATCTCGAAACTTCTGCCCCACTTCTCGCGCACTGATTTGCTCTCCGGAGACGTTACTTTGTGCCATCCCTTTCGACGGCATGTTCTCCTGTTACAAAGCGCAATTTTGTGCGTTCTGAAAATTTTCGCCAGATTTTGGCCAATATATCATGAGAACATGAAGTGGAAAGAGGTATACTAAATTTCAGCTTCAAATGCATCACCTTAAAGTTGCCAATAAGAGGCGCAGGCATTTCAAGAGGGGTTCGAAAATTCTGCGTCTCTTCGTTATACAGTCACTGTCTCGAAACACATGCGCCACTTCTCGCTCATTGATTTGCTCTCCGGAGACGTTACTTTGTGCCCTCTCTTTCAACGGCATGATCTCCTGTTAAAAAGCGCAATTTTGTGCATTCTGAAATTATTCGCAGGTTTTGGCCAATATATCAGGAGAACATGAAGTGGAATGAGGTATACTAAATTTCAGCTACAAAGGCATCGCCGTAAAGTTGCTAATAAGAGGCGCAGGCCTTTCAAGATGCGTTCGAAAATTCTGCGTCTCTTTGTTAAACAGTCACTATCTCGAAACTTCTGCCCACTTCTCGCTCACTGATTTGCTCTCCGGAGACGTTACTTTGTGCCATCTCTTTCAACGGCATGATCTCCTGTTACAAAGCACAATTTTGTGCGTTCTGAAAATTTTCGCCAGATTTTGGCCAATATATCATGAGAACATGAAGTGGAAAGAGGTATACTAAATTTCAGCTTCAAAGGCTTCGCTTTAAAGTTGCTAATATGAGGCGCATTCCTTTCAAGAGGCGTTCGAAAATTCTGCGTCTCTTTGTTAAACAGTCACTATCTCGAAACTTCTGCCCCACTTCTCGCGCACTGATTTGCTCTCCGGAGACGTTACTTTGTGCCATCCCTTTCGACGGCATGTTCTCCTGTTACAAAGCGCAATTTTGTGCGTTCTGAAAATTTTCGCCAGATTTTGGCCACTGTATCAGGAGAACATGAAGTGGAAAAAGGTACACTAAATTTCAGCTTCAAACGCATCGCCTTAAAGTTGGAAATAAGAGGCGCAGGCCTTTCAAGAGGGGTTCGAAAATTCTGCGTCTCTTCGTTATACAGTCACTGTCTCGAAACTTCTGCCCCACTTCTCGCTCACTGATTTGCTCTCCGGAGACGTTACTTTGTGCATTCCCTTTCGACGGCATGTTCTCCTGTTACAAAGCGCAATTTTGTGCATTCTGAAAATATTCGCAGGTTTTGGCCAATATATCATGAGAACATGAAGTGGAAAGAGGTATACTAAATTTCAGCTTCAAATGCATCACCTTAAAGTTGCCAATAAGAGGCGCAGGCCTTTCAAGAGGGGTTCGAAAATTCTGCGTCTCTTCGTTATACAGTCACTGTCTCGAAACACATGCGCCACTTCTCGCTCATTGATTTGCTCTCCGGAGACGTTACTTTGTGCCATCTCTTTCAACGGCATGATCTCCTGTTAAAAAGCGCAATTTTGTGCGTTCTGAAAATTTTCGCCAGATTTTGGCCAATATATCATGAGAACATGAAGTGGAAAGAGGTATACTAAATTTCAGCTTCAAATGCATCACCTTAAAGTTGCCAATAAGAGGCGCAGGCCTTTCAAGAGGGGTTCGAAAATTCTGCGTCTCTTCGTTATACAGTCACTGTCTCGAACCACATGCGCCACTTCTCGCTCATTGATTTGCTCTCCGGAGACGTTACTTTGTGCCCTCTCTTTCAACGGCATGATCTCCTGTTAAAAAGCGCAATTTTGTGCATTCTGAAATTATTCGCAGGTTTTGGCCAATATATCAGGAGAACATGAAGTGGAATGAGGTATACTAAATTTCAGCTACAATGGCATCGCCGTAAAGTTGCTAATAAGAGGCGCAGGCCTTTCAAGATGCGTTCGAAAATTCTGCGTCTCTTTGTTAAACAGTCACTATCTCGAAACTTCTGCCCCACTTCTCGCTCACTGATTTGCTCTCCGGAGACGTTACTTTGTGCCATCTCTTTCAACGGCATGATCTCCTGTTACAAAGCACAATTTTGTGCGTTCTGAAAATTTTCGCCAGATTTTGGCCAATATATCATGAGAACATGAAGTGGAAAGAGGTATACTAAATTTCAGCTTCAAAGGCTTCGCTTTAAAGTTGCTAATATGAGGCGCATTCCTTTCAAGAGGCGTTCGAAAATTCTGCGTCTCTTTGTTAAACAGTCACTATCTCGAAACTTCTGCCCCACTTCTCGCGCACTGATTTGCTCTCCGGAGACGTTACTTTGTGCCATCCCTTTCGACGGCATGTTCTCCTGTTACAAAGCGCAATTTTGTGCGTTCTGAAAATTTTCGCCAGATTTTGGCCACTGTATCAGGAGAACATGAAGTGGAAAAAGGTACACTAAATTTCAGCTTCAAACGCATCGCCTTAAAGTTGGAAATAAGAGGCGCAGGCCTTTCAAGAGGGGTTCGAAAATTCTGCGTCTCTTCGTTATACAGTCACTGTCTCGAAACTTCTGCCCCACTTCTCGCTCACTGATTTGCTCTCCGGAGACGTTACTTTGTGCATTCCCTTTCGACGGCATGTTCTCCTGTTACAAAGCGCAATTTTGTGCATTCTGAAAATATTCGCAGGTTTTGGCCAATATATCATGAGAACATGAAGTGGAAAGAGGTATACTAAATTTCAGCTTCAAATGCATCACCTTAAAGTTGCCAATAAGAGGCGCAGGCCTTTCAAGAGGGGTTCGAAAATTCTGCGTCTCTTCGTTATACAGTCACTGTCTCGAAACACATGCGCCACTTCTCGCTCATTGATTTGCTCTCCGGAGACGTTACTTTGTGCCATCTCTTTCAACGGCATGATCTCCTGTTAAAAAGCGCAATTTTGTGCGTTCTGAAAATTTTCGCCAGATTTTGGCCAATATATCATGAGAACATGAAGTGGAAAGAGGTATACTAAATTTCAGCTTCAAAGGCATGGCCGTAAAGTTGCTAATAAGAGGCGCAGGCCTTTCAACATGCGTTCGAAAATTCTGCGTCTCTTCGTTAAACAGTCACTGTCTCGAAACATCTGCCCCACTTCTCGCTCACTGATTTGCTCTCCGGAGACGTTACTTTGGGCATTCCCTTTCGACGGCATGTTCTCCTGTTACAAAGCGCAATTTTGCGCGTTCTGAAAATTTTCGCCAGATTTTGGCCAATATATCATGAGAACATGAAGTGGAAAGAGGTATACTAAATTTCAGCTTCAAAGGCATCGCCTTAAAGTTGGAAATAAGAGGCGGAGGCCTTTCAAGAGGCGTTCGAAAATTCTGCGTCTCTTCGTTAAACAGTCACTGTCTCGAAACATCTGCCCCACTTCTCGCTCTTTGATTTGCTCTCCGGAGACGTTACTTTGGGCATTCCCTTTCGACGGCATGTTCTCCTGTTACAAAGCGCAATTTTGCGCGTTCTGAAAATTTTCGCCAGATTTTGGCCAATATATCATGAGAACATGAAGTGGAAAGAGGTATACTAAATTTCAGCTTCAAATGCATCACCTTAAAGTTGCCAATAAGAGGCGCAGGCCTTTCAAGAGGGGTTCGAAAATTCTGCGTCTCTTCGTTATACAGTCACTGTCTCGAAACACATGCGCCACTTCTCGCTCATTGATTTGCTCTCCGGAGACGTTACTTTGTGCCATCTCTTTCAACGGCATGATCTCCTGTTAAAAAGCGCAATTTTGTGCGTTCTGAAAATTTTCGCCAGATTTTGGCCAATATATCAGGAGAACATGAAGTGGAAAAAGGTACACTAAATTTCAGCTTCAAACGCATCGCCTTAACGTTGGAAATAAGAGGCGGAGGCCTTTCAAGAGGCGTTCGAAAATTCTGCGTCTCTTCGTTAAACAGTCACTGTCTCGAAACATCTGCGCCACTCCTCGCTCTTTGATTTGCTCTCCGGAGACGTTACTTTGTGCCATCCCTTTCGACGGCATGTTCTCCTGTTACAAAGCCCAATGATATGCATTCTGAAAATTTTCGCCAAATTTGGGCCAATGTATCAGGAGAACATGAAGTGGAAAAAGGTACACTAAATTTCAGCTTCAAACGCATCGCCTTAACGTTGGAAATAAGAGGCGGAGGCCTTTCAAGAGGCGTTCGAAAATTCTGCGTCTCTTCGTTAAACAGTCACTGTCTCGAAACATCTGCGCCACTCCTCGCTCTTCGATTTGCTCTCCGGAGACGTTACTTTGTGCCATCTCTTTCAACGGCATGATCTCCTGTTACAAAGCGCAATTTTGTGCATTCTGAAAATATTCGCCAGATTTTGGCCAATATATCATGAGAACATGAAGTGGAAAGAGGTATACTAAATTTCAGCTTCAAATGCATCGCCTTAAAGTTGGAAATAAGAGGCGGAGGCCTTTCAAGAGGCGTTCGAAAATTCTGCGTCTCTTCGTTAAACAGTCACTGTCTCGAAACATCTGCGCCACTCCTCGCTCTTCGATTTGCTCTCCGGAGACGTTACTTTGTGCCATCCCTTTCGACGGCATGTTCTCCTGTTACAAAGCGCAATTTTGTGCGTTCTGAAAATTTTCTCCAGATTTTGGCCAATGTATCAGGAGAACATGAAGTGGAAAAAGGTACACTAAATTTCAGCTACAAAGGCATCGCCGAAGAAGTTGCTAATAAGAGGCGCAGGCCTTTCAAGATGCGTTCGAAAATTCTGCGTCTCTTCGTTAAACAGTCACTGTCTCGAAACTTCTGCCCCACTTCTCGCTCACTGATTTGTTCTCCGGAGACGTTACTTTGTGCCATCCCTTTCGACGGCATGTTCTCCAGTTACAAAGCGCAATTTTGTGCGTTCTGAAAATTTTCGCCAGATTTTGGCCAATATATCATGAGAACATGAAGTGGAAAGAGGTATACTAAATTTCAGCTTCAAAGGCATCGCTTTAAAGTTGCTAATATGAGGCGCATTGCTTTCAAGAGGCGTTCGAAAATTCTGCGTCTCTTCTTAAACAGTCACTGTCTCGAAACATCTGCGCCACTCCTCGCTCTTCGATTTGATCTCCGGAGACGTTACTTTGTGCCACCCCTTTCGACGGCATGTTCTCCTGTTACAAAGCGCAATTTTGTGCGTTCTGAAAATTTTCGCCAGATTTTGGCCAATATATCATGAGAACATGAAGTGGAAAGAGGTATACTAAATTTCAGCTTCAAAGGCATCGCTTTAAAGTTGCTAATATGAGGCGCATTGCTTCCAAGAGGCGTTCGAAAATTCTGCGTCTCTTCGTTAAACAGTCACTGTCTCGAAACTTCTGCCCCACTTCTCGCGCACTGATTTGCTCTCCGGAGACGTTACTTTGTGCCATCCCTTTCGACGGCATGTTCTCCTGTTACAAAGCGCAATTTTGTGCATTCTGAAAATATTCGCCGGTTTTGGCCAATATATCAGGAGAACATGAAGTGGAATGAAGTATACTAAATTTCAGCTACAACGGCATCGCCGTAAAGTTGCTAATAAGAGGCGCAGGCCTTTCAAGATGCGTTCGAAAATTCTGCGTCTCTTCGTTAAACAGCCACTGTCTCGAAACATCTGCGCCACTTCTCGCTCTTTGATTTGTTCTCCGGAGACGTTACTTTGTGCCATCCCTTTCGACGGCATGTTCTCCAGTTACAAAGCGCAATTTTGTGCGTTCTGAAAATTTTCGCCAGATTTTGGCCAATATATCATGAGAACATGAAGTGGAAAGAGGTATACTAAATTTCAGCTTCAAAGGCATCGCTTTAAAGTTGCTAATATGAGGAGCATTGCTTTCAAGAGGCGTTCGAAAATTCTGCGTCTCTTCGTTAAACAGTCACTGTCTCGAAACTTCTGCCCCACTTCTCGCGCACTGATTTGCTCTCCGGAGACGTTACTTTGTGCCATCCCTTTCGACGGCATGTTCTCCTGTTACAAAGCGCAATTTTGTGCGTTCTGAAAATTTTCTCCAGATTTTGGCCAATGTATCAGGAGAACATGAAGTGGAAAAAGGTACACTAAATTTCAGCTTCAAACGCATCGCCTTAAAGTTGGAAATAAGAGGCGGAGGCCTCTCAAGAGGCGTTCGAAAATTCTGCGTCTCTTCGTTAAACAGTCACTGTCTCGAAACATCTGCGCCACTCCTCGCTCTTCGATTTGCTCTCCGGAGACGTTACTTTGTGCCATCCCTTTCAACGGCATGATCTCCTGTTACAAAGCGCAATTTTGTGCATTCTGAAAATATTCGCCAGATTTTGGCCAATATATCATGAGAACATGAAGTGGAAAGGGGTATACTAAATTTCAGCTTCAAATGCATCGCCTTAAAGTTGGAAATAAGAGGCGGAGGCCTTTCAAGAGGCGTTCGAAAATTCTGCGTCTCTTCTTAAACAGTCACTGTCTCGAAACATCTGCGCCACTCCTCGCTCTTCGATTTGATCTCCGGAGACGTTACTTTGTGCCATCCCTTTCGACGGCATGTTCTCCTGTTACAAAGCGCAATTTTGTGCGTTCTGAAAATTTTCGCCAGATTTTGGCCAATATATCATGAGAACATGAAGTGGAAAGAGGTATACTAAATTTCAGCTTCAAAGGCATCGCTTTAAAGTTGCTAATATGAGGCGCATTGCTTCCAAGAGGCGTTCGAAAATTCTGCGTCTCTTCGTTAAACAGTCACTGTCTCGAAACTTCTGCCCCACTTCTCGCGCACTGATTTGCTCTCCGGAGACGTTACTTTGTGCCATCCCTTTCGACGGCATGTTCTCCAGTTACAAAGCGCAATTTTGTGCGTTCTGAAAATTTTCGCCAGATTTTGGCCAATATATCATGAGAACATGAAGTGGAAAGAGGTATACTAAATTTCAGCTTCAAAGGCATCGCTTTAAAGTTGCTAATATGAGGCGCATTGCTTCCAAGAGGCGTTCGAAAATTCTGCGTCTCTTCGTTAAACAGCCACTGTCTCGAAACATCTGCGCCACTTCTCGCTCTTTGATTTGTTCTCCGGAGACGTTACTTTGTGCCATCCCTTTCGACGGCATGTTCTCCAGTTACAATGCGCAATTTTGTGCGTTCTGAAAATTTTCGCCAGATTTTGGCCAATATATCATGAGAACATGAAGTGGAAAGAGGTATACTAAATTTCAGCTTCAAAGGCATCGCTTTAAAGTTGCTAATATGAGGAGCATTGCTTTCAAGAGGCGTTCGAAAATTCTGCGTCTCTTCGTTAAACAGTCACTGTCTCGAAACTTCTGCCCCACTTCTCGCGCACTGATTTGCTCTCCGGAGACGTTACTTTGTGCCATCCCTTTCGACGGCATGTTCTCCTGTTACAAAGCGCAATTTTGTGCGTTCTGAAAATTTTCTCCAGATTTTGGCCAATGTATCAGGAGAACATGAAGTGGAAAAAGGTACACTAAATTTCAGCTTCAAACGCATCGCCTTAAAGTTGGAAATAAGAGGCGGAGGCCTCTCAAGAGGCGTTCGAAAATTCTGCGTCTCTTCTTAAACAGTCACTGTCTCGAAACATCTGCGCCACTCCTCGCTCTTCGATTTGATCTCCGGAGACGTTACTTTGTGCCATCCCTTTCGACGGCATGTTCTCCTGTTACAAAGCGCAATTTTGTGCGTTCTGAAAATTTTCGCCAGATTTTGGCCAATATATCATGAGAAC
>NW_027487450.1:0-5000 GCF_050908995.1 Andrena cerasifolii | reverse complement strand
GTTCGTTGGTTCGTTGGTTCGTTGGTTCGTTGGTTCGTTGGTTCCTTGGTTCCTTGGTTCCTTGGTTCGTTGGTGCGTTGGTTCGTTGGTTCGATGGTTCGTTGGTTCGTTGGTTCGTTGGTTCGTTGGTTCGTTGGTTCGTTGGTTCGTTGGTTCGTTTGTTTCTTTGTTTCTTTCTTTCTTTGTTCGTTTGTTCGTTTGTTCGTTGGTTCGTTTGTTCGTTTGTTCGCTGGTTCGTTGGTTCGTTGGTTCGTTGGTTCGTTGGTTCGTTGGTTCGTTGGTTCGTTGGTTCGTTGGTTCGTTGGTTCGTTGGTTCGTTGGTTCGTTGGTTCGTTGGTTCGTTGGTTCCTTGGTTCCTTGGTTCCTTGGTTCCTTGGTTCGTTGGTTCGTTGGTTCGTTGGTTCGTTGTTTCGTTGGTTCGTTGGTTCGTTGGTTCGTTGGTTCGTTGGTTCGTTGGTTCGTTTGTTTCTTTGTTTCTTTCTTTCTTTGTTCGTTTGTTCGTTTGTTCGTTTGTTCGTTGGTTCGATTGTTCGTTTGTTCGCTGGTACGTTGGTTCGTTGGTTCGTTGGTTCGTTGGTTCGTTGGTTCGTTGGTTCGTTGGTTCGTTGGTTCGTTGGTTCGTTGGTTCGTTGGTTCGTTGGTTCGTTGGTTCGTTGGTTCGTTGGTTCGTTGGTTCGTTGGTTCGTTGGTTCGTTGGTTCGTTGGTTCGTTGGTTCGTTGGTTCGTTGGTTCGTTGGTTCGTTGGTTCGTTGGTTCGTTGGTTCGTTGGTTCGTTGGTTCGTTGGTTCGTTGGTTCGTTGGTTCGTTGGTTCGTTGGTTCGTTGGTTCGTTGGTTCGTTGGTTCGTTGGTTCGTTGGTTCGTTGGTTCGTTGGTTCGTTGGTTCGTTGGTTCGTTGGTTCGTTGGTTCGTTGGTTCGTTGGTTCGTTGGTTCGTTGGTTCGTTGGTTCGTTGGTTCGTTGGTTCGTTGGTTCGTTGGTTCGTTGGTTCGTTGGTTCGTTGGTTCGTTGGTTCGTTGGTTCGTTGGTTCGTTGGTTCGTTGGTTCGTTGGTTCGTTGGTTCGTTGGTTCGTTGGTTCGTTGGTTCGTTGGTTCGTTGGTTCGTTGGTTCGTTGGTTCGTTGGTTCGTTGGTTCGTTTGTTCGTTTGTTCGTTGGTTCGTTGGTTCGTTGGTTCGTTGGTTCGTTGGTTCGTTGGTTCGTTGGTTCGTTGGTTCGTTGGTTCGTTGGTTCGTTGGTTCGTTGGTTCGTTGGTTCGTTGGTTCGTTGGTTCCTTGGTTCCTTGGTTCCTTGGTTCGTTGGTTCGTTGGTTCGTTGGTTCGTTGTTTCGTTGGTTCGTTGGTTCGTTGGTTCGTTGGTTCGTTGGTTCGTTGGTTCGTTGGTTCGTTGGTTCGTTGGTTCGTTGGTTCCTTGGTTCCTTGGTTCCTTGGTTCGTTGGTGCGTTGGTTCGTTGGTTCGTTGGTTCGTTGGTTCGTTGGTTCGTTGGTTCGTTGGTTCGTTGGTTCGTTGGTTCGTTGGTTCGTTGGTTCGTTGGTTCGTTGGTTCGTTGGTTCGTTGGTTCGTTGGTTCGTTGGTTCGTTGGTTCGTTGGTTCGTTGGTTCGTTGGTTCGTTGGTTCGTTGGTTCGTTGGTTCGTTGGTTCGTTGGTTCGTTGGTTCGTTGGTTCGTTGGTTCGTTGGTTCGTTGGTTCGTTGGTTCGTTGGTTCCTTGGTTCGTTGGTTCGTTGGTTCGTTGGTTCGTTGGTTCGTTGGTTCGTTGGTTCGTTGGTTCGTTGGTTCGTTGGTTCGTTGGTTCGTTGGTTCGTTGGTTCGTTGGTTCGTTGGTTCGTTGGTTCGTTGGTTCGTTGGTTCGTTGGTTCGTTGGTTCGTTGGTTCGTTGGTTCGTTGGTTCGTTGGTTCGTTGGTTCGTTGGTTCGTTGGTTCGTTGGTTCGTTGGTTCGTTGGTTCGTTGGTTCGTTGGTTCGTTGGTTCGTGTGTTTCTTTGTTTCTTTCTTTCTTTGTTCGTTTGTTCGTTTGTTCGCTGGTTCGTTGGTTCGTTGGTTCGTTGGTTCGTTGGTTCGTTGGTTCGTTGGTTCGTTGGTACGTTGGTTCGTTGGGTCGTTGGTTCGTTGGTTCGTTGGTTCGTTGGTTCGTTGGTTCGTTGGTTCGTTGGTTCGTTGGGTCGTTGGTTCGTTGGTTCGTTGGTTCGTTTGTTCGTTGGTTCGTTGGTTCTTTTGTTTCTTTGTTTCTTTCTTTCTTTGTTCGTTTGTTCGTTTGTTCGTTGGTTCGTTGGTTCGTTGTTTCGTTGGTTCGTTGGTTCGTTGGTTCGTTGGTTCGTTGTTTCGTTGTTTCGTTGGTTCGTTGGTTCGTTGGTTCGTTGTTTCGTTGGTTCGTTGGTTCGTTGGTTCGTTGGTTCGTTGGTTCGTTGGTTCGTTGGTTCGTTGGTTCGTTGGTTCGTTGGTTCGTTGGTTCGTTGGTTCGTTGGTACGTTGGTTCGTTGGGTCGTTGGTTCGTTGGTTCGTTGGTTCGTTGGTTCGTTGGTTCGTTGTTTCGTTGGTTCGTTGGTTCGTTGGTTCGTTGGTTCGTTGGTTCGTTGTTTCGTTGGTTCGTTGGTTCGTTGGTTCGTTGGTTCGTTGGTACGTTGGTTCGTTGGTTCGTTGGTTCGTTGGTTCGTTGGTTCGTTGGTTCGTTGGTTCGTTGGTTCGTTGGTTCGTTGGTTCGTTGGGTCGTTGGTTCGTTGGTTCGTTGGTTCGTTTGTTCGTTGGTTCGTTGGTTCTTTTGTTTCTTTGTTTCTTTCTTTCTTTGTTCGCTTGTTCGTTTGTTCGTTTGTTCGTAGGTTCGATTGTTCGTTTGTTCGCTGGTTCGTTGGTTCGTTGGTTCGTTGGTTCGTTGGTTCGTTGGTTCGTTGGTTCGTTGGTTCGTTGGTTCGTTGGTTCGTTGGTTCGTTGGTTCGTTGGTTCGTTGGTTCGTTGGTTCGTTGGTTCGTTGGTTCGTTGGTTCGTTGGTTCGTTGGTTCGTTGGTTCCTTGGTTCCTTGGTTCCTTGGTTCGTTGGTTCGTTGGTTCGTTGGTTCGTTGGTTCGTTGGTTCGTTGGTTCGTTGGTTCGTTGGTTCGTTGGTTCGTTGGTTCGTTGGTTCGTTGGTTCGTTGGTTCTTGGTTCATTGGTTCGTTGGTTCGTTGGTTCGTTGGTTCGTTCGTTCGTTGGTTCGTTGGTTCGTTGGTTCGTTGGTTCGTTGGTTCGTTGGTTCGTTGGTTCGTTGGTTCGTTGGTTCGTTGGTTCGTTTGTTTCTTTGTTTCTTTCTTTCTTTGTTCGTTTGTTCGTTTGTTCGTTGGTTCGTTTGTTCGTTTGTTCGCTGGTTCGTTGGTTCGTTGGTTCGTTGGTTCGTTGGTTCGTTGGTTCGTTGGTTCGTTGGTTCGTTGGTTCGTTGTTTCGTTGGTTCGTTGGTTCGTTGGTTCGTTGGTTCGTTGGTTCGTTGGTTCGTTGGTTCCTTGGTTCCTTGGTTCGTTGGTGCGTTGGTTCGTTGGTTCGTTGGTTCGTTGGTTCGTTGGTTCGTTGGTTCGTTGGTTCGTTGGTTCGTTGGTTCGTTGGTTCGTTGGTTCGTTGGTTCGTTGGTTCGTTGGTTCGTTGGTTCGTTGGTTCGTTGGTTCGTTGGTTCGTTGGTTCGTTGGTTCGTTGGTTCGTTGGTTCGTTGGTTCGTTGGTTCGTTGGTTCGTTGGTTCGTTGGTTCGTTGGTTCGTTGGTTCGTTGGTTCGTTGGTTCGTTGGTTCGTTGGTTCGTTGGTTCGTTGGTTCGTTGGTTCGTTGGTTCGTTGGTTCGTTGGTTCGTTGGTTCGTTGGTTCGTTGGTTCGTTGGTTCGTTGGTTCGTTGGTTCGTTGGTTCGTTGGTTCGTTGGTTCGTTGGTTCGTTGGTTCGTTGGTTCGTTGGTTCGTTGGTTTTTTGGTTCGTTGGTTCGTTGGTTCGTTGGTTCGTTGGTTCGTTGGTTCGTTGGTTCGTTGGTTCGTTGGTTCCTTGGTTCCTTGGTTCGTTGGTTCGTTGGTTCGTTGTTTCGTTGGTTCGTTGGTTCGTTGGTTCGTTGGTTCGTTGGTTCCTTGGTTCGTTGGTTCGTTGGTTCGTTGGTTCGTTGGTTCGTTGATTCGTTGGTTCGTTGGTTCGTTGGTTCGTTGGTTCGTTGGTTCGTTGGTTCGTTGGTTCGTTGGTTCGTTGGTTCGTTGGTTCGTTGGTTCGTTGGTTCGTTGGTTCGTTGGTTCGTTGGTTCGTTGGTTCGTTCGTTCGTTGGTTCGTTGGTTCGTTGGTTCGTTGGTTCGTTGGTTCGTTGGTTCGTTGGTTCGTTGGTTCGTTGGTTCGTTGGTTCGTTGGTTCGTTGGTTCGTTTGTTTCTTTGTTTCTTTCTTTCTTTGTTCGTTTGTTCGTTTGTTCGTTGGTTCGTTTGTTCGTTTGTTCGCTGGTTCGTTGGTTCGTTGGTTCGTTGGTTTGTTGGTTCGTTGGTTCGTTGGTGCGTTGGTTCGTTGGTTCGTTGGTTCCTTGGTTCCTTGGTTCCTTGGTTCCTTGGTTCGTTGGTTCGTTGGTTCGTTGGTTCGTTGTTTCGTTGGTTCGTTGGTTCGTTGGTTCGTTGGTTCGTTGGTTCGTTGGTTCGTTGGTTCGTTGGTTCGTTGGTTCGTTGGTTCCTTGGTTCCTTGGTTCCTTGGTTCGTTGGTGCGTTGGTTCGTTGGTTCGATGGTTCGTTGGTTCGTTGGTTCGTTGGTTCGTTGGTTCGTTGGTTCGTTGGTTCGTTGGTTCGTTTGTTTCTTTGTTTCTTTCTTTCTTTGTTCGTTTGTTCGTTTGTTCGTTGGTTCGTTTGTTCGTTTGTTCGCTGGTTCGTTGGTTCGTTGGTTCGTTGGTTCGTTGGTTCGTTGGTTCGTTGGTTCGTTGGTTCGTTGGTTCGTTGGTTCGTTGGTTCGTTGGTTCGTTGGTTCGTTGGTTCCTTGGTTCCTTGGTTCCTTGGTTCCTTGGTTCGTTGGTTCGTTGGTTCGTTGGTTCGTTGTTTCGTTGG
>NW_027487449.1:0-15315 GCF_050908995.1 Andrena cerasifolii | reverse complement strand
TTGTTTCGTTGTTTCGTTGTTTCGTTGTTTCGTTGTTTCGTTGTTTCGTTGTTTCGTTGTTTCGTTGTTTCGTTGTTTCGTTGTTTCGTTGTTTCGTTGTTTCGTTGTTTCGTTGTTTCGTTGTTTCGTTGTTTCGTTGTTTCGTTGTTTCGTTGTTTCGTTGTTTCGTTGTTTCGTTGTTTCGTTGTTTCGTTGTTTCGTTTGTTCGTTTGTTCGTTTGTTCGTTGGTTCGTTGGTTCGTTGGTTCGTTGTTTCGTTGGTTCGTTGGATCATTGGTTCGTTGGTTCGTTGGTTCGTTGGTTCGTTGGTTCGTTGTTTCGTTGTTTCGTTGTTTCGTTGTTTCGTCGTTTCGTCGTTTCGTCGTTTCGTCGTTTCGTTGTTTCGTTGTTTCGTTGGTTCTTTGTCTCTTTGTTCGTTTGTTCGTTTGTTCATTTGTTCTTTTGTTCGTTGTTTCGTTGTTTCGTTGTTTCGTTGTTTCGTTGTTTCGTTGTTTCGTTGTTTCGTTGTTTCGTTGTTTCGTTGTTTCGTTGTTTCGTTGTTTCGTTGTTTCGTTGTTTCGTTGTTTCGTTGTTTCGTTGCTTCGTTGTTTCGTCGTTTCGTTGTTTCGTCGTTTCGTTGTTTCGTTGGTTCTTTGTCTCTTTGTCTCTTTGTTCGTTTGTTCGTTTGTTCGTTTGTTCGTTTGTTCATTTGTTCGTTTGTTCGTTGGTTCGTTGGTTCGTTGGTTCGTTTGTTCTTTTGTTCGTTTGTTCGTTTTCTCGTTTGTTCGTTGGTTCGTTTGTTCGTTGGTTCGTTGGTTCGTTGGTTCGTTGGTTCGTTGGTTCGTTGGTTCGTTGGTTCGTTGGTTCGTTGGTTCGTTGGTTCGTTGGTTCGTTGGTTCGTTGGTTCGTTGGTTCGTTGGTTCGTTGGTTCGTTGGTTCGTTTGTTCGTTTGTTCTTTTGTTTGTTTGTTCGTTTTCTCGTTTGTTCGTTTGTTCGTTGGTTCGTTTGTTCGTTTGTTCGTTTGTTCGTTTGTTCGTTGGTTCGTTTGTTCGTTGGTTCGTTGGTTCGTTGGTTCGTTGGTTCGTTGGTTCGTTGGTTCGTTGGTTCGTTGGTTCGTTGGTTCGTTGTTTCGTTGTTTCGTTGTTTCGTTGTTTCGTTGTTTCGTTGTTTCGTCGTTTCGTCGTTTCGTCGTTTCGTCGTTTCGTTGTTTCGTTGTTTCGTTGGTTCTTTGTCTCTTTGTTCGTTTGTTCGTTTGTTCATTTGTTCTTTTGTTCGTTGTTTCGTTGTTTCGTTGTTTCGTTGTTTCGTTGTTTCGTTGTTTCGTTGTTTCGTTGTTTCGTTGTTTCGTTGTTTCGTTGTTTCGTTGTTTCGTTGTTTCGTTGTTTCGTTGTTTCGTTGTTTCGTTGCTTCGTTGTTTCGTCGTTTCGTTGTTTCGTCGTTTCGTTGTTTCGTTGGTTCTTTGTCTCTTTGTCTCTTTGTTCGTTTGTTCGTTTGTTCGTTTGTTCGTTTGTTCATTTGTTCGTTTGTTCGTTGGTTCGTTGGTTCGTTGGTTCGTTTGTTCTTTTGTTCGTTTGTTCGTTTTCTCGTTTGTTCGTTGGTTCGTTTGTTCGTTGGTTCGTTGGTTCGTTGGTTCGTTGGTTCGTTGGTTCGTTGTTTCGTTGTTTCGTTGTTTCGTTGTTTCGTTGTTTCGTTGTTTCGTTGTTTCGATGTTTCGTTGTTTCGTTGTTTCGTTGTTTCGTTGTTTCGTTGTTTCGATGTTTCGTTGATTCGTTGTTTCGTTGTTTCGTTGTTTCGTTGTTTCGTTGTTTCGTTGTTTCGTTGTTTCGTTGTTTCGTTGTTTCGTTGTTTCGTTGTTTCGTTGTTTCGTTGTTTCGTTGTTTCGTTGTTTCGTTGTTTCGTTGTTTCGTTTGTTCGTTTGTTCGTTTGTTCGTTTGTTCGTTTGTTCGTTTGTTCGTTGGTTCGTTTTTTCGTTGGTTCGTTGGTTCGTTGGTTCGTTGGTTCGTTGGTTCGTTGGTTCGTTGGTTCGTTGGTTCGTTGGTTCGTTGGATCATTGGTTCGTTGGTTCGTTGGTTCGTTGGTTCGTTGGTTCGTTGTTTCGTTGTTTCGTTGTTTCGTTGTTTCGTCGTTTCGTCGTTTCGTCGTTTCGTCGTTTCGTTGTTTCGTTGTTTCGTTGGTTCTTTGTCTCTTTGTTCGTTTGTTCGTTTGTTCATTTGTTCTTTTGTTCGTTGTTTCGTTGTTTCGTTGTTTCGTTGTTTCGTTGGTTCGTTGGTTCGATGGTTCGTTGGATCATTGGTTCGTTGGTTCGTTGGTTCGTTGGTTCGTTGGTTCGTTGGTTCGTTGGTTCGTTGTTTCGTTGTTTCGTTGTTTCGTTGTTTCGTTGTTTCGTTGTTTCGTCGTTTCGTCGTTTCGTCGTTTCGTCGTTTCGTTGTTTCGTTGTTTCGTTGGTTCTTTGTCTCTTTGTTCGTTTGTTCGTTTGTTCATTTGTTCTTTTGTTCGTTGTTTCGTTGTTTCGTTGTTTCGTTGTTTCGTTGTTTCGTTGTTTCGTTGTTTCGTTGTTTCGTTGTTTCGTTGTTTCGTTGTTTCGTTGTTTCGTTGTTTCGTTGTTTCGTTGTTTCGTTGTTTCGTTGTTTCGTTGTTTCGTTGTTTCGTTGTTTCGTTGTTTCGTTGTTTCGTTGTTTCGTTGTTTCGTTGTTTCGTTGTTTCGTTGTTTCGTTGTTTCGTTGTTTCGTTGTTTCGTTGTTTCGTTGTTTCGTTGTTTCGTTGTTTCGTTGTTTCGTTGTTTCGTTTGTTCGTTTGTTCGTTTGTTCGTTTGTTCGTTTGTTCGTTTGTTCGTTGGTTCGTTTGTTCGTTGGTTCGTTGGTTCGTTGGTTCGTTGGTTCGTTGGTTCGTTGGTTCGTTGGTTCGTTGGTTCGTTGGATCATTGGTTCGTTGGTTCGTTGGTTCGTTGGTTCGTTGGTTCGTTGGTTCGTTGTTTCGTTGTTTCGTTGTTTCGTTGTTTCGTCGTTTCGTCGTTTCGTCGTTTCGTCGTTTCGTTGTTTCGTTGTTTCGTTGGTTCTTTGTCTCTTTGTTCGTTTGTTCGTTTGTTCATTTGTTCTTTTGTTCGTTGTTTCGTTGTTTCGTTGTTTCGTTGTTTCGTTGGTTCGTTGGTTCGCTGGTTCGTTGGATCATTGGTTCGTTGGTTCGTTGGTTCGTTGGTTCGTTGGTTCGTTGGTTCGTTGGTTCGTTGTTTCGTTGTTTCGTTGTTTCGTTGTTTCGTTGTTTCGTCGTTTCGTCGTTTCGTCGTTTCGTCGTTTCGTTGTTTCGTTGTTTCGTTGGTTCTTTGTCTCTTTGTTCGTTTGTTCGTTTGTTCATTTGTTCATTTGTTCTTTTGTTCGTTGTTTCGTTGTTTCGTTGTTTCGTTGTTTCGTTGTTTCGTTGTTTCGTTGTTTCGTTGTTTCGTTGTTTCGTTGTTTCGTTGTTTCGTTGTTTCGTTGTTTCGTTGTTTCGTTGTTTCGTTGTTTCGTTGTTTCGTTGTTTCGTTGTTTCGTTGTTTCGTTGTTTCGTTGTTTCGTTGTTTCGTTGTTTCGTTGTTTCGTTGTTTCGTTGTTTCGTTGTTTCGTTGTTTCGTTGTTTCGTTGTTTCGTTGTTTCGTTGTTTCGTTGTTTCGTTGTTTCGTTGTTTCGTTGTTTCGTTGTTTCGTTGCTTCGTTGTTTCGTCGTTTCGTTGTTTCGTCGTTTCGTTGTTTCGATGGTTCTTTGTCTCTTTGTTCGTTTGTTCGTTTGTTCGTTTGTTCGTTTGTTCATTTGTTCGTTTGTTCGTTGGTTCGTTGGTTCGTTGGTTCGTTGGTTCGTTTGTTCGTTTGTTCGTTGGTTCGTTGGTTCGTTGGTTCGTTGGTTCGTTTGTTCGTTTTCTCGTTTGTTCGTTTGTTCGTTGGTTCGTTTGTTCGTTTGTTCGTTGGTTCGTTTGTTCGCTGGTTCGTTGGTTCGTTGGTTCGTTGGTTCGTTGGTTCGTTGGTTCGTTGGTTCGTTGGTTCGTTTGTTCGTTTGTTCTTTTGTTTGTTTGTTCGTTTTCTCGTTTGTTCGTTTGTTCGTTGGTTCGTTTGTTCGTTTGTTCGTTTGTTCGTTTGTTCGTTGGTTCGTTTGTTCGTTGGTTCGTTGGTTCGTTGGTTCGTTGGTTCGTTGGTTCGTTGGTTCGTTGTTTCGTTGTTTCGTTGTTTCGTTGTTTCGTTGTTTCGTTGTTTCGTTGTTTCGTTGTTTCGTTGTTTCGTTGTTTCGTTGTTTCGTTGTTTCGTTGTTTCGTTGTTTCGTTGTTTCGTTGTTTCGATGTTTCGTTGATTCGTTGTTTCGTTGTTTCGTTGTTTCGTTGTTTCGTTGTTTCGTTGTTTCGTTGTTTCGTTGTTTCGTTGTTTCGTTGTTTCGTTGTTTCGTTGTTTCGTTGTTTCGTTGTTTCGTTGTTTCGTTGTTTCGTTGTTTCGTTGTTTCGTCGTTTCGTCGTTTCGTCGTTTCGTTGTTTCGTTGTTTCGTTGTTTCGTTGTTTCGTTGTTTCGTTGTTTCGTTGTTTCGTTGTTTCGTTGTTTCGTTGTTTCGTTGTTTCGTTGTTTCGTTTGTTCGTTGGTTCGTTTGTTCGTTGGTTCGTTTGTTCGTTTGTTCGTTTGTTCGTTTGTTCGTTGGTTCGTTTGTTCGTTGGTTCGTTGGTTCCTTGGTTCGTTGGTTCGTTGGTTCGTTGGTTCGTCGTTTCGTCGTTTCGTTGTTTCGTTGTTTCGTTGGTTCTTTGTCTCTTTGTTCGTTTGTTCGTTTGTTCATTTGTTCTTTTGTTCGTTGTTTCGTTGTTTCGTTGTTTCGTTGTTTCGTTGTTTCGTTGTTTCGTTGTTTCGTTGTTTCGTTGTTTCGTTGTTTCGTTGTTTCGTTGTTTCGTTGTTTCGTTGTTTCGTTGTTTCGTTGTTTCGTTGTTTCGTTGCTTCGTCGTTTCGTCGTTTCGTCGTTTCGTCGTTTCGTTGTTTCGTTGTTTCGTTGTTTCGTTGTTTCGTTGTTTCGTTGTTTCGTTGTTTCGTTGTTTCGTTGTTTCGTTGTTTCGTTGTTTCGTTGTTTCGTTGTTTCGTTGTTTCGTTGTTTCGTTGTTTCGTTGTTTCGTTGTTTCGTTGTTTCGTTGTTTCGTTGTTTCGTTGTTTCGTTGCTTCGTTGTTTCGTTGTTTCGTTGTTTCGTTGTTTCGTTGTTTCGTTGTTTCGTTGTTTCGTTGTTTCGTTGTTTCGTTGTTTCGATGTGTCGTTGTTTCGTTGTTTCGTTGTTTCGTTGTTTCGTTGTTTCGTTGTTTCGTTGTTTCGTTGTTTCGTTGTTTCGTTGTTTCGTTGTTTCGTTGTTTCGTTGTTTCGTTGTTTCGTTGTTTCGTTGTTTCGTTGTTTCGTTGTTTCGTTGTTTCGTTGTTTCGTTGTTTCGTTGTTTCGTTGTTTCGTTGTTTCGTTGTTTCGTTGTTTCGTTGTTTCGTTTGTTCGTTTGTTCGTTTGTTCGTTGGTTCGTTGGTTCGTTGGTTCGTTGTTTCGTTGGTTCGTTGGATCATTGGTTCGTTGGTTCGTTGGTTCGTTGGTTCGTTGGTTCGTTGTTTCGTTGTTTCGTTGTTTCGTTGTTTCGTCGTTTCGTCGTTTCGTCGTTTCGTCGTTTCGTTGTTTCGTTGTTTCGTTGGTTCTTTGTCTCTTTGTTCGTTTGTTCGTTTGTTCATTTGTTCTTTTGTTCGTTGTTTCGTTGTTTCGTTGTTTCGTTGTTTCGTTGTTTCGTTGTTTCGTTGTTTCGTTGTTTCGTTGTTTCGTTGTTTCGTTGTTTCGTTGTTTCGTTGTTTCGTTGTTTCGTTGTTTCGTTGTTCGTTGCTTCGTTGTTTCGTCGTTTCGTTGTTTCGTCGTTTCGTTGTTTCGTTGGTTCTTTGTCTCTTTGTCTCTTTGTTCGTTTGTTCGTTTGTTCGTTTGTTCGTTTGTTCATTTGTTCGTTTGTTCGTTGGTTCGTTGGTTCGTTGGTTCGTTTGTTCTTTTGTTCGTTTGTTCGTTTTCTCGTTTGTTCGTTGGTTCGTTTGTTCGTTGGTTCGTTGGTTCGTTGGTTCGTTGGTTCGTTGGTTCGTTGGTTCGTTGGTTCGTTGGTTCGTTGGTTCGTTGGTTCGTTGGTTCGTTGGTTCGTTGGTTCGTTGGTTCGTTGGTTCGTTGGTTCGTTGGTTCGTTTGTTCGTTTGTTCTTTTGTTTGTTTGTTCGTTTTCTCGTTTGTTCGTTTGTTCGTTGGTTCGTTTGTTCGTTTGTTCGTTTGTTCGTTTGTTCGTTGGTTCGTTTGT
Organism: Andrena cerasifolii; assembly: GCF_050908995.1. NCBI lineage: Eukaryota > Metazoa > Arthropoda > Insecta > Hymenoptera > Andrenidae > Andrena > Andrena cerasifolii. The sequence goes on along the minus strand of NW_027487449.1, from coordinate 9,051 downwards.
TCGTTGGTTCGTTGGTTCGTTGGTTCGTTGGTTCGTTGGTTCGTTGGTTCGTTGGTTCGTTGGTTCGTTGGTTCGTTGTTTCGTTGTTTCGTTGTTTCGTTGTTTCGTTGTTTCGTTGTTTCGTCGTTTCGTCGTTTCGTCGTTTCGTCGTTTCGTTGTTTCGTTGTTTCGTTGGTTCTTTGTCTCTTTGTTCGTTTGTTCGTTTGTTCATTTGTTCTTTTGTTCGTTGTTTCGTTGTTTCGTTGTTTCGTTGTTTCGTTGTTTCGTTGTTTCGTTGTTTCGTTGTTTCGTTGTTTCGTTGTTTCGTTGTTTCGTTGTTTCGTTGTTTCGTTGTTTCGTTGTTTCGTTGTTTCGTTGCTTCGTTGTTTCGTCGTTTCGTTGTTTCGTCGTTTCGTTGTTTCGTTGGTTCTTTGTCTCTTTGTCTCTTTGTTCGTTTGTTCGTTTGTTCGTTTGTTCGTTTGTTCATTTGTTCGTTTGTTCGTTGGTTCGTTGGTTCGTTGGTTCGTTTGTTCTTTTGTTCGTTTGTTCGTTTTCTCGTTTGTTCGTTGGTTCGTTTGTTCGTTGGTTCGTTGGTTCGTTGGTTCGTTGGTTCGTTGGTTCGTTGTTTCGTTGTTTCGTTGTTTCGTTGTTTCGTTGTTTCGTTGTTTCGTTGTTTCGATGTTTCGTTGTTTCGTTGTTTCGTTGTTTCGTTGTTTCGTTGTTTCGATGTTTCGTTGATTCGTTGTTTCGTTGTTTCGTTGTTTCGTTGTTTCGTTGGTTCGTTTGTTCGTTGGTTCGTTGGTTCCTTGGTTCGTTGGTTCGTTGGTTCGTTGGTTCGTCGTTTCGTCGTTTCGTTGTTTCGTTGTTTCGTTGGTTCTTTGTCTCTTTGTTCGTTTGTTCGTTTGTTCATTTGTTCGTTGTTTCGTTGTTTCGTTGTTTCGTTGTTTCGTTGTTTCGTTGTTTCGTTGTTTCGTTGTTTCGTTGTTTCGTTGTTTCGTTGTTTCGTTGTTTCGTTGTTTCGTTGTTTCGTTGTTTCGTTGTTTCGTTGTTTCGTTGTTTCGTTGTTTCGTTGTTTCGTTGTTTCGTTGTTTCGTTGTTTCGTTGTTTCGTTGTTTCGTTGTTTCGTTGTTTCGTTGCTTCGTCGTTTCGTTTCGTTGTTTCGTTGTTTCGTTGTTTCGTTGTTTCGTTGTTTCGTTGTTTCGTTGCTTCGTCGTTTCGTCGTTTCGTCGTTTCGTCGTTTCGTCGTTTCGTTGTTTCGTTGTTTCGTTGTTTCGTTGTTTCGTTGTTTCGTTGTTTCATTGTTTCGTTGTTTCGTTGTTTCGTTGTTTCGTTGTTTCGTTGTTTCGTTGTTTCGTTGTTTCGTTGTTTCGTTGTTTCGTTGTTTCGTTGTTTCGTTGTTTCGTTGTTTCGTTGTTTCGTTGTTTCGTTGTTTCGTTGTTTCGTTGTTTCGTTGTTTCGTTGTTTCGTTGTTTCGTTGTTTCGTTGTTTCGTTGTTTCGTTGTTTCGTTGTTTCGTTGTTTCGTTGTTTCGTTGTTTCGTTGTTTCGATGTGTCGTTGTTTCGTTGTTTCGTTGTTTCGTTGTTTCGTTGTTTCGTTGTTTCGTTGTTTCGTTGTTTCGTTGTTTCGTTGTTTCGTTGTTTCGTTGTTTCGTTGTTTCGTTGTTTCGTTGTTTCGTTGTTTCGTTGTTTCGTTGTTTCGTTGTTTCGTTGTTTCGTTGTTTCGTTGTTTCGTTGTTTCGTTGTTTCGTTGTTTCGTTGTTTCGTTGTTTCGTTGTTTCGTTGTTTCGTTGTTTCGTTGTTTCGTTGTTTCGTTTGTTCGTTTGTTCGTTTGTTCGTTTGTTCGTTTGTTCGTTTGTTCGTTGGTTCGTTTTTTCGTTGGTTCGTTGGTTCGTTGGTTCGTTGGTTCGTTGGTTCGTTGGTTCGTTGGTTCGTTGGTTCGTTGGTTCGTTGGATCATTGGTTCGTTGGTTCGTTGGTTCGTTGGTTCGTTGGTTCGTTGTTTCGTTGTTTCGTTGTTTCGTTGTTTCGTCGTTTCGTCGTTTCGTCGTTTCGTCGTTTCGTTGTTTCGTTGTTTCGTTGGTTCTTTGTCTCTTTGTTCGTTTGTTCGTTTGTTCATTTGTTCTTTTGTTCGTTGTTTCGTTGTTTCGTTGTTTCGTTGTTTCGTTGGTTCGTTGGTTCGATGGTTCGTTGGATCATTGGTTCGTTGGTTCGTTGGTTCGTTGGTTCGTTGGTTCGTTGGTTCGTTGGTTCGTTGTTTCGTTGTTTCGTTGTTTCGTTGTTTCGTTGTTTCGTTGTTTCGTCGTTTCGTCGTTTCGTCGTTTCGTCGTTTCGTTGTTTCGTTGTTTCGTTGGTTCTTTGTCTCTTTGTTCGTTTGTTCGTTTGTTCATTTGTTCTTTTGTTCGTTGTTTCGTTGTTTCGTTGTTTCGTTGTTTCGTTGTTTCGTTGTTTCGTTGTTTCGTTGTTTCGTTGTTTCGTTGTTTCGTTGTTTCGTTGTTTCGTTGTTTCGTTGTTTCGTTGTTTCGTTGTTTCGTTGTTTCGTTGTTTCGTTGTTTCGTTGTTTCGTTGTTTCGTTGTTTCGTTGTTTCGTTGTTTCGTTGTTTCGTTGTTTCGTTGTTTCGTTGTTTCGTTGTTTCGTTGTTTCGTTGTTTCGTTGTTTCGTTGTTTCGTTGTTTCGTTGTTTCGTTGTTTCGTTGTTTCGTTGTTTCGTTGTTTCGTTTGTTCGTTTGTTCGTTTGTTCGTTTGTTCGTTTGTTCGTTTGTTCGTTGGTTCGTTTGTTCGTTGGTTCGTTGGTTCGTTGGTTCGTTGGTTCGTTGGTTCGTTGGTTCGTTGGTTCGTTGGTTCGTTGGATCATTGGTTCGTTGGTTCGTTGGTTCGTTGGTTCGTTGGTTCGTTGGTTCGTTGTTTCGTTGTTTCGTTGTTTCGTTGTTTCGTCGTTTCGTCGTTTCGTCGTTTCGTCGTTTCGTTGTTTCGTTGTTTCGTTGGTTCTTTGTCTCTTTGTTCGTTTGTTCGTTTGTTCATTTGTTCTTTTGTTCGTTGTTTCGTTGTTTCGTTGTTTCGTTGTTTCGTTGGTTCGTTGGTTCGCTGGTTCGTTGGATCATTGGTTCGTTGGTTCGTTGGTTCGTTGGTTCGTTGGTTCGTTGGTTCGTTGGTTCGTTGTTTCGTTGTTTCGTTGTTTCGTTGTTTCGTTGTTTCGTCGTTTCGTCGTTTCGTCGTTTCGTCGTTTCGTTGTTTCGTTGTTTCGTTGGTTCTTTGTCTCTTTGTTCGTTTGTTCGTTTGTTCATTTGTTCATTTGTTCTTTTGTTCGTTGTTTCGTTGTTTCGTTGTTTCGTTGTTTCGTTGTTTCGTTGTTTCGTTGTTTCGTTGTTTCGTTGTTTCGTTGTTTCGTTGTTTCGTTGTTTCGTTGTTTCGTTGTTTCGTTGTTTCGTTGTTTCGTTGTTTCGTTGTTTCGTTGTTTCGTTGTTTCGTTGTTTCGTTGTTTCGTTGTTTCGTTGTTTCGTTGTTTCGTTGTTTCGTTGTTTCGTTGTTTCGTTGTTTCGTTGTTTCGTTGTTTCGTTGTTTCGTTGTTTCGTTGTTTCGTTGTTTCGTTGTTTCGTTGTTTCGTTGTTTCGTTGTTTCGTCGTTTCGTTGTTTCGTCGTTTCGTTGTTTCGATGGTTCTTTGTCTCTTTGTTCGTTTGTTCGTTTGTTCGTTTGTTCGTTTGTTCATTTGTTCGTTTGTTCGTTGGTTCGTTGTTCGTTGGTTCGTTTGTTGTCGTTGGTCGTTGGTTCTTTGGTTCGTTGGTTCGTTTGTTCGTTTTCTCGTTTGTTCGTTTGTTCGTTGGTTCGTTTGTTCGTTTGTTCGTTGGTTCGTTTGTTCGCTGGTTCGTTGGTTCGTTGGTTCGTTGGTTCGTTGGTTCGTTGGTTCGTTGGTTCGTTGGTTCGTTTGTTCGTTTGTTCTTTTGTTTGTTTGTTCGTTTTCTCGTTTGTTCGTTTGTTCGTTGGTTCGTTTGTTCGTTTGTTCGTTTGTTCGTTTGTTCGTTGGTTCGTTTGTTCGTTGGTTCGTTGGTTCGTTGGTTCGTTGGTTCGTTGGTTCGTTGGTTCGTTGTTTCGTTGTTTCGTTGTTTCGTTGTTTCGTTGTTTCGTTGTTTCGTTGTTTCGTTGTTTTCGTTGTTTCGTTGTTTCGTTGTTTCGTTGTTTCGTTGTTTCGTTGTTTCGTTGTTTCGTTGTTTCGATGTTTCGTTGATTCGTTGTTTCGTTGTTTCGTTGTTTCGTTGTTTCGTTGTTTCGTTGTTCGTTGTTTCGTTGTTCGTTGTTTCGTTGTTTCGTTGTTTCGTTGTTTCGTTGTTTCGTTGTTTCGTTGTTTCGTTGTTTCGTCGTTTCGTCGTTTCGTCGTTTCGTTGTTTCGTTGTTTCGTTGTTTCGTTGTTTCGTTGTTTCGTTGTTTCGTTGTTTCGTTGTTTCGTTGTTTCGTTGTTTCGTGTTTCGTTTGTTCGTTGGTTCGTTTGTTCGTTGGTTCGTTTGTTCGTTTGTTCGTTTGTTCGTTTGTTCGTTGGTTCGTTTGTTCGTTGGTTCGTTGGTTCCTTGGTTCGTTGGTTCGTTGGTTCGTTGGTTCGTCGTTTCGTCGTTTCGTTGTTTCGTTGTTTCGTTGGTTCTTTGTCTCTTTGTTCGTTTGTTCGTTTGTTCATTTGTTCTTTTGTTCGTTGTTTCGTTGTTTCGTTTGTTTCGTTGTTTCGTTGTTTCGTTGTTTCGTTGTTTCGTTGTTTCGTTGTTTCGTTGTTTCGTTGTTTCGTTGTTTCGTTGTTTCGTTGTTTCGTTGCTTCGTCGTTTCGTCGTTTCGTCGTTTCGTCGTTTCGTTGTTTCGTTGTTTCGTTGTTTCGTTGTTTCGTTGTTTCGTTGTTTCGTTGTTTCGTTGTTTCGTTGTTTCGTTGTTTCGTTGTTTCGTTGTTTCGTTGTTTCGTTGTTTCGTTGTTTCGTTGTTTCGTTGTTTCGTTGTTTCGTTGTTTCGTTGTTTCGTTGTTTCGTTGCTTCGTTGTTTCGTTGTTTCGTTGTTTCGTTGTTTCGTTGTTTCGTTGTTTCGTTGTTTCGTTGTTTCGTTGTTTCGTTGTTTCGATGTGTCGTTGTTTCGTTGTTTCGTTGTTTCGTTGTTTCGTTGTTTCGTTGTTTCGTTGTTTCGTTGTTTCGTTGTTTCGTTGTTTCGTTGTTTCGTTGTTTCGTTGTTTCGTTGTTTCGTTGTTTCGTTGTTTCGTTGTTTCGTTGTTTCGTTGTTTCGTTGTTTCGTTGTTTCGTTGTTTCGTTGTTTCGTTGTTTCGTTGTTTCGTTGTTTCGTTGTTTCGTTGTTTCGTTGTTTCGTTTGTTCGTTTGTTCGTTTGTTCGTTGGTTCGTTGGTTCGTTGGTTCGTTGTTTCGTTGGTTCGTTGGATCATTGGTTCGTTGGTTCGTTGGTTCGTTGGTTCGTTGGTTCGTTGTTTCGTTGTTTCGTTGTTTCGTTGTTTCGTCGTTTCGTCGTTTCGTCGTTTCGTCGTTTCGTTGTTTCGTTGTTTCGTTGGTTCTTTGTCTCTTTGTTCGTTTGTTCGTTTGTTCATTTGTTCTTTTGTTCGTTGTTTCGTTGTTTCGTTGTTTCGTTGTTTCGTTGTTTCGTTGTTTCGTTGTTTCGTTGTTTCGTTGTTTCGTTGTTTCGTTGTTTCGTTGTTTCGTTGTTTCGTTGTTTCGTTGTTTCGTTGCTTCGTTGTTTCGTCGTTTCGTTGTTTCGTCGTTTCGTTGTTTCGTTGGTTCTTTGTCTCTTTGTCTCTTTGTTCGTTTGTTCGTTTGTTCGTTTGTTCGTTTGTTCATTTGTTCGTTTGTTCGTTGGTTCGTTGGTTCGTTGGTTCGTTTGTTCTTTTGTTCGTTTGTTCGTTTTCTCGTTTGTTCGTTGGTTCGTTTGTTCGTTGGTTCGTTGGTTCGTTGGTTCGTTGGTTCGTTGGTTCGTTGGTTCGTTGGTTCGTTGGTTCGTTGGTTCGTTGGTTCGTTGGTTCGTTGGTTCGTTGGTTCGTTGGTTCGTTGGTTCGTTGGTTCGTTGGTTCGTTGGTTCGTTTGTTCGTTTGTTCTTTTGTTTGTTTGTTCGTTTTCTCGTTTGTTCGTTTGTTCGTTGGTTCGTTTGTTCGTTTGTTCGTTTGTTCGTTTGTTCGTTGCTTCGTTTGTTCGTTGGTTCGTTGGTTCGTTGGTTCGTTGGTTCGTTGGTTCGTTGGTTCGTTGGTTCGTTGGTTCGTTGGTTCGTTGTTTCGTTGTTTCGTTGTTTCGTTGTTTCGTTGTTTCGTTGTTTCGTTGTTTCGTTGTTTCGTTGTTTCGTTGTTTCGTTGTTTCGTTGTTTCGTTGTTTCGTTGTTTCGTTGTTTCGTTGCTTCGTTGTTTCGTCGTTTCGTTGTTTCGTCGTTTCGTTGTTTCGTTGGTTCTTTGTCTCTTTGTTCGTTTGTTCGTTTGTTCGTTTGTTCGTTTGTTCATTTGTTCGTTTGTTCGTTGGTTCGTTGGTTCGTTGGTTCGTTTGTTCGTTTGTTCGTTGGTTCGTTGGTTCGTTGGTTCGTTGGTTCGTTTGTTCTATTGTTTGTTTGTTCGTTTTCTCGTTTGTTCGTTTGTTCGTTGGTTCGTTTGTTCGTTTGTTCGTTTGTTCGTTGGTTCGTTTGTTCGCTGGTTCGTTGGTTCGTTGGTTCGTTGGTTCGTTGGTTCGTTGGTTCGTTGGTTCGTTGGTTCGTTTGTTCGTTTGTTCTTTTGTTTGTTTGTTCGTTTTCTCGTTTGTTCGTTTGTTCGTTGGTTCGTTTGTTCGTTTGTTCGTTTGTTCATTTGTTCGTTTGTTCGTTGGTTCGTTGGTTCGTTGGTTCGTTTGTTCGTTTGTTCGTTGGTTCGTTGGTTCGTTGGTTCGTTGGTTCGTTTGTTCTATTGTTTGTTTGTTCGTTTTCTCGTTTGTTCGTTTGTTCGTTGGTTCGTTTGTTCGTTTGTTCGTTTGTTCGTTTGTTCGTTTGTTCGTTGGTTCGTTTGTTCGTTGGTTCGTTGGTTCGTTGGTTCGTTGGTTCGTTGGTTCGTTGGTTCGTTGTTTCGTTGTTTCGTTGTTTCGTTGTTTCGTTGTTTCGTTGTTTCGTTGTTTCGTTGTTTCGTTGTTTCGTTGTTTCGTTGTTTCGTTGTTTCGTTGTTTCGTTGTTTCGTTGTTTCGTTGTTTCGTTGTTTCGTTGTTTCGATGTTTCGTTGATTCGTTGTTTCGTTGTTTCGTTGTTTCGTTGTTTCGTTGTTTCGTTGTTTCGTTGTTTCGTTGTTTCGTTGTTTCGTTGTTTCGTTGTTTCGTTGTTTCGTTGTTTCGTTGTTTCGTTGTTTCGTTGTTTCGTTGTTTCGTCGTTTCGTCGTTTCGTCGTTTCGTTGTTTCGTTGTTTCGTTGTTTCGTTGTTTCGTTGTTTCGTTGTTTCGTTGTTTCGTTGTTTCGTTGTTTCGTTGTTTCGTTGTTTCGTTGTTTCGTTTGTTCGTTGGTTCGTTTGTTCGTTGGTTCGTTTGTTCGTTTGTTCGTTTGTTCGTTTGTTCGTTGGTTCGTTTGTTCGTTGGTTCGTTGGTTCCTTGGTTCGTTGGTTCGTTGGTTCGTTGGTTCGTCGTTTCGTCGTTTCGTTGTTTCGTTGTTTCGTTGGTTCTTTGTCTCTTTGTTCGTTTGTTCGTTTGTTCATTTGTTCTTTTGTTCGTTGTTTCGTTGTTTCGTTGTTTCGTTGTTTCGTTGTTTCGTTGTTTCGTTGTTTCGTTGTTTCGTTGTTTCGTTGTTTCGTTGTTTCGTTGTTTCGTTGTTTCGTTGTTTCGTTGTTTCGTTGTTTCGTTGTTTCGTTGCTTCGTCGTTTCGTCGTTTCGTCGTTTCGTCGTTTCGTTGTTTCGTTGTTTCGTTGTTTCGTTGTTTCGTTGTTTCGTTGTTTCGTTGTTTCGTTGTTTCGTTGTTTCGTTGTTTCGTTGTTTCGTTGTTTCGTTGTTTCGTTGTTTCGTTGTTTCGTTGTTTCGTTGTTTCGTTGTTTCGTTGTTTCGTTGTTTCGTTGTTTCGTTGCTTCGTTGTTTCGTTGTTTCGTTGTTTCGTTGTTTCGTTGTTTCGTTGTTTCGTTGTTTCGTTGTTTCGTTGTTTCGTTGTTTCGATGTGTCGTTGTTTCGTTGTTTCGTTGTTTCGTTGTTTCGTTGTTTCGTTGTTTCGTTGTTTCGTTGTTTCGTTGTTTCGTTGTTTCGTTGTTTCGTTGTTTCGTTGTTTCGTTGTTTCGTTGTTTCGTTGTTTCGTTGTTTCGTTGTTTCGTTGTTTCGTTGTTTCGTTGTTTCGTTGTTTCGTTGTTTCGTTGTTTCGTTGTTTCGTTGTTTCGTTGTTTCGTTGTTTCGTTGTTTCGTTGTTTCGTTGTTTCGTTGTTTCGTTGTTTCGTTGTTTCGTTTGTTCGTTTGTTCGTTTGTTCGTTGGTTCGTTGGTTCGTTGGTTCGTTGTTTCGTTGGTTCGTTGGATCATTGGTTCGTTGGTTCGTTGGTTCGTTGGTTCGTTGGTTCGTTGGTTCGTTGTTTCGTTGTTTCGTTGTTTCGTTGTTTCGTCGTTTCGTCGTTTCGTCGTTTCGTCGTTTCGTTGTTTCGTTGTTTCGTTGGTTCTTTGTCTCTTTGTTCGTTTGTTCGTTTGTTCATTTGTTCTTTTGTTCGTTGTTTCGTTGTTTCGTTGTTTCGTTGTTTCGTTGTTTCGTTGTTTCGTTGTTTCGTTGTTTCGTTGTTTCGTTGTTTCGTTGTTTCGTTGTTTCGTTGTTTCGTTTGTTCGTTTGTTCGTTTGTTCGTTGGTTCGTTGGTTCGTTGGTTCGTTGTTTCGTTGGTTCGTTGGATCATTGGTTCGTTGGTTCGTTGGTTCGTTGGTTCGTTGGTTCGTTGTTTCGTTGTTTCGTTGTTTCGTTGTTTCGTTGTTTCGTTGTTTCGTTGTTTCGTTGTTTCGTTGTTTCGTTGTTTCGTTGTTTCGTTGTTTCGTTGTTTCGTTGTTTCGTTGTTTCGTTGTTTCGTTGTTTCGTTGTTTCGTTGTTTCGTTGTTTCGTTTGTTCGTTTGTTCGTTTGTTCGTTGGTTCGTTGGTTCGTTGGTTCGTTGGTTCGTTGTTTCGTT
>NW_027487448.1:0-15320 GCF_050908995.1 Andrena cerasifolii | reverse complement strand
GGTTCTAATATCGGATTCAATACCGGTTTTTCAATATCGGTTTTTCAATATCAGTTTTTCGATATCAGTTCTTCAATATTTGTTCTCCAATATCGGTTTTTGAATATCGGTTCTAATATCGGATTCAATATCGGTTTTTCAATATCGGTTCTAATATCGGATTCAATACCGGTTTTTCAATATCGGTTTTTCAATATCAGTTTTTCGATATCAGTTTTTCAATATTTGTTCTCCAATATCGGTTTTTGAATATCGGTTCTAATATCGGATTCAATATCGGTTTTTCAATATCGGTTTTGCAATATCAGTTTTTCGATATAGGTTTTTCAATATCGGTTTTTCAATATCGGTTCTAATATCGGATTCAATATCGGTTTTTCAATATCAGTTTTTCGATATCAGTTTTTCAATATTTGTTTTTCAATATCGGTTTTTCAATATCGGTTCTAATATCGGTTTCAATATCGGTTTTTCAATACGGTTTTTCAATATCGGTTTTTCAATATCAGTTTTTCAATATTTGTTCTCCAATATCGGTTTTTGTATATCGGTTCTAATATCGGATTCAATATCGGTTTTTCAATATCAGTGTTTCAATATTTGTTCTCCAATATCGGTTTTTGAATATCGGTTCTAATATCGGATTCAATATCGGTTTTTCAATATCGGTTTTTCAATATCAGTTTTTCAATATGTGTTCTCCAATATCGGTTTTTCAATATCAGTTTTTCGATATCAGTTTTTCAATATTTGTTTTTCAATGTCGGTTTTTGAATATCGGTTCTAACATAGGATTCAATATCGGTTTTTCAATATCGGTTTTTCAATATCAGTTTTTCGATATCAGTTTTTCAATATTTGTTTTTCAATATCGGTTTTTCAATATCGGTTCTAATATCGGATTCAATATCGGTTTTTCAATATCGGTTCTAATATCGGATTCAATACCGGTTTTGCAATATCAGTTTTTCGATATAGGTTTTTCAATATCGGTTTTTCAATATCGGTTCTAATATCGGATTCAATATCGGTTTTTCAATATCGTTTTTGCAATATCAGTTTTTCGATATAGGTTTTTCAATATCGGTTTTTCAATATCGGTTTTTCAATATCGGTTCTAATATCGGTTTCAATATCAGTTTCTCAGTATCGGTTTTTCAATATCAGTTTTTCAATATTTAGTTTTCAATATCGGTTTTTGAATATCGGTTCTAATATCGGTTCAATATCGGTTTTTCAATATCAGTTTTTCAATATTTGTTTTTCAATATCGGTTTTTCAATATAGGTTCTAATATCGGTTTCAATATCGGTTTTTCAATATCGGTTTTTCAATATCGGTTTTTCAATATCGGTTTTTCAATATCTGTGTTTCAATATTTGTTCTCCAATATCGGTTTTTGAATATCGGTTATAATATCGGATTCAATATCGGTTTTTCAATATCGGTTCTAATATCGGTTTCAATATCGGTTTTTCAATATCGGTTTTTCAATATCAGTTTTTCGATATCAGTTTTTCAATATTTGTTTTTCAATATCGGTTCTAATATCGGATTCAATATCGGTTTTTCAATATCGGTTCTAATATCGGATTCAATATCGGTTTTTCAATATCGGTTCTAATATCGGATTCAATACCGGTTTTTCAATATCGGTTTTTCAATATCAGTTTTTCGATATCAGTTTTTCAATATTTGTTCTCCAATATCGGTTTTTGAATATCGGTTCTAATATCGGATTCAATATCGGTTTTTCAATATCGGTTTTGCAATATCAGTTTTTCGATATAGGTTTTTCAATATCGGTTTTTCAATATCGGTTCTAATATCGGATTCAATATCGGTTTTTCAATATCAGTTTTTCGATATCAGTTTTTCAATATTTGTTTTTCAATATCGGTTTTTCAATATCGGTTCTAATATCGGTTTCAATATCGGTTTTTCAATACGGTTTTTCAATATCGGTTTTTCAATATCAGTTTTTCAATATTTGTTCTCCAATATCGGTTTTTGTATATCGGTTCTAATATCGGATTCAATATCGGTTTTTCAATATCAGTGTTTCAATATTTGTTTTTCAATATCGGTTCTAATATCGGATTCAATACCGGTTTTTCAATATCGGTTTTTCAATATCAGTTTTTCGATATCAGTTCTTCAATATTTGTTCTCCAATATCGGTTTTTGAATATCGGTTCTAATATCGGATTCAATATCGGTTTTTCAATATCGGTTCTAATATCGGATTCAATACCGGTTTTTCAATATCGGTTTTTCAATATCAGTTTTTCGATATCAGTTTTTCAATATTTGTTCTCCAATATCGGTTTTTGAATATCGGTTCTAATATCGGATTCAATATCGGTTTTTCAATATCGGTTTTGCAATATCAGTTTTTCGATATAGGTTTTTCAATATCGGTTTTTCAAAATCGGTTCTAATATCGGATTCAATATCGGTTTTTCAATATCAGTTTTTCGATATCGGTTCTAATATCGGATTCTATATCGGTTTTTCAATAGCAGTTTTTCGATATCAGTTTTTCAATATTTGGTTTTCAATATCGGTTTTTCAATATCGGTTTTTCAATATCAGTATTTCAATATTTGTTTTTCAATATCGGTTTTTCAATATCGGTTCTAATATCGGTTTCAATATCGGTTTTTCAATACGGTTTTTCAATATCGGTTTTTCAATATCAGTTTTTCAATATTTGTTCTCCAATATCGGTTTTTGAATATCGGTTCTAATATCAGATTCAATATCGGTTTTTCAATATCGGTTCTAATATCGGATTCAATACCGGTTTTTCAATATCGGTTTTTCAATATCAGTTTTTCGATATCAGTTTTTCAATATTTGTTCTCCAATATCGGTTTTTGAATATCGGTTCTAATATCGGATTCAATATCGGTTTTTCAATATCGGTTTTGCAATATCAGTGTTTCGATATAGGTTTTTCAATATCGGTTTTTCAATATCGGTTCTAATATCGGATTCAATATCGGTTTTTCAATATCAGTTTTTCGATATCAGTTTTTCAATATTTGTTTTTCAATATCGGTTTTTCAATATCGGTTCTAATATCGGTTTCAATATCGGTTTTTCAATACGGTTTTTCAATATCGGTTTTTCAATATCAGTTTTTCAATATTTGTTCTCCAATATCGGTTTTTGTATATCGGTTCTAATATCGGATTCAATATCGGTTTTTCAATATCAGTGTTTCAATATTTGTTCTCCAATATCGGTTTTTGAATATCGGTTCTAATATCGGATTCAATATCGGTTTTTCAATATCGGTTTTGCAATATCAGTTTTTCGATATAGGTTTTTCAATATCGGATTTTCAATATCGGTTTTTCAATATCAGTTTTTCAATATTTGTTTTTCAATATCGGTTCTAATATCGGATTCAATATCGGTTTTTCAATATCTGTTCTAATATCGGATTCAATATCGGTTTTTCAATATCGGTTCTAATATCGGATTCAATACCGGTTTTGCAATATCAGTTTTTCGATATAGGTTTTTCAATATCGGTTTTTCAATATCGGTTTTTCAATATCAGTTTTTGAATATCGGTTCTAACATAGGATTCAATATCGGTTTTTCAATATCGGTTTTTCAATATCAGTTTTTCGATATCAGTTTTTCAATATTTGTTTTTCAATATCGGTTTTTCAATATCGGTTCTAATATCGGATTCAATATCGGTTTTGCAATATCAGTTTTTCGATATAGGTTTTTCAATATCGGTTTTTCAATATCGGTTCTAATATCGGATTCAATATCGGTTTTTCAATATCGGTTTTGCAATATCAGTTTTTCGATATAGGTTTTTCAATATCGGTTTTTCAATATCGATTTTTCAATATCGGTTCTAATATCGGTTTCAATATCAGTTTCTCAGTATCGGTTTTTCAATATTTGTTTTTCAATATCGGTTTTTCAATATCGGTTTTTCAATATCGTTTCTAATATCGGATTCAATATCGGTTTTTCAATATCAGTTTTTCGATATCAGTTTTTCAATATTTGGTTTTCAATATCGGTTTTTCAATATCGGTTCTAATATCGGTTTCAATATCGTTTTTTCAATATCGGTTTTTCAATATCAGTTTTTCGATATCAGTTTTTCAATATTTGTTTTTCAATATCGGTTTTTCAATATCGGTTCTAATATCGGTTTCAATATCGGTTTTTCAATATCAGTTTTTCGATATAGGTTTTTCAATATCGGTTTTTCAATATCGGTTTTTCAATATCAGTTTTTCAATATTTGGTTTTCAATATCGGTTTTTGAATATCGGTTCTAATATCGGTTCAATATCGGTTTTTCAATATCAGTTTTTCAATATTTGTTTTTCAATATCGGTTTTTCAATATCGGTTCTAATATCGGTTTCAATATCGGTTTTTCAATATCGGTTTTTCAATATCGGTTTTTCAATATCGGTTATTCAATATCAGTTTTTCAATATTTGTTCTCCAATATCGGTTTTTGTATATCGGTTCTAATATCGGATTCAATATCGGTTTTTCAATATCAGTGTTTCAATATTTGTTCTCCAATATCGGTTTTTGAATATCGGTTCTAATATCGGATTCAATATCGGTTTTTCAATATCGGTTCTAATATCGGATTCAACATCGGTTTTTCAATATCGGTTATAATATCGGATTCAATATCGGTTTTTCAATATCGGTTCTAATATCGGATTCAATACCGGTTTTTCAATATCGGTTTTTCAATATCAGTTTTTCGATATCAGTTCTTCAATATTTGTTCTCCAATATCGGTTTTTGAATATCGGTTCTAATATCGGATTCAATATCGGTTTTTCAATATCGGTTCTAATATCGGATTCAATACCGGTTTTTCAATATCGGTTTTTCAATATCAGTTTTTCGATATCAGTTTTTCAATATTTGTTCTCCAATATCGGTTTTTGAATATCGGTTCTAATATCGGATTCAATATCGGTTTTTCAATATCGGTTTTGCAATATCAGTTTTTCGATATAGGTTTTTCAATATCGGTTTTTCAATATCGGTTCTAATATCGGATTCAATATCGGTTTTTCAATATCAGTTTTTCGATATCAGTTTTTCAATATTTGTTTTTCAATATCGGTTTTTCAATATCGGTTCTAATATCGGTTTCAATATCGGTTTTTCAATACGGTTTTTCAATATCGGTTTTTCAATATCAGTTTTTCAATATTTGTTCTCCAATATCGGTTTTTGTATATCGGTTCTAATATCGGATTCAATATCGGTTTTTCAATATCAGTGTTTCAATATTTGTTCTCCAATATCGGTTTTTGAATATCGGTTCTAATATCGGATTCAATATCGGTTTTTCAATATCGGTTTTTCAATATCAGTTTTTCAATATGTGTTCTCCAATATCGGTTTTTCAATATCAGTTTTTCGATATCAGTTTTTCAATATTTGTTTTTCAATGTCGGTTTTTGAATATCGGTTCTAACATAGGATTCAATATCGGTTTTTCAATATCGGTTTTTCAATATCAGTTTTTCGATATCAGTTTTTCAATATTTGTTTTTCAATATCGGTTTTTCAATATCGGTTCTAATATCGGATTCAATATCGGTTTTTCAATATCGGTTCTAATATCGGATTCAATATCGGTTTTGCAATATCAGTTTTTCGATATAGGTTTTTCAATATCGGTTTTTCAATATCGGTTCTAATATCGGATTCAATATCGGTTTTTCAATATCGTTTTTGCAATATCAGTTTTTCGATATAGGTTTTTCAATATCGGTTTTTCAATATCGGTTTTTCAATATCGGTTCTAATATCGGTTTCAATATCAGTTTCTCAGTATCGGTTTTTCAATATCAGTTTTTCAATATTTAGTTTTCAATATCGGTTTTTGAATATCGGTTCTAATATCGGTTCAATATCGGTTTTTCAATATCAGTTTTTCAATATTTGTTTTTCAATATCGGTTTTTCAATATAGGTTCTAATATCGGTTTCAATATCGGTTTTTCAATATCGGTTTTTCAATATCGGTTTTTCAATATCGGTTTTTCAATATCTGTGTTTCAATATTTGTTCTCCAATATCGGTTTTTGAATATCGGTTATAATATCGGATTCAATATCGGTTTTTCAATATCGGTTCTAATATCGGTTTCAATATCGGTTTTTCAATATCGGTTTTTCAATATCAGTTTTTCGATATCAGTTTTTCAATATTTGTTTTTCAATATCGGTTCTAATATCGGATTCAATATCGGTTTTTCAATATCGGTTCTAATATCGGATTCAATATCGGTTTTTCAATATCGGTTCTAATATCGGATTCAATACCGGTTTTTCAATATCGGTTTTTCAATATCAGTTTTTCGATATCAGTTTTTCAATATTTGTTCTCCAATATCGGTTTTTGAATATCGGTTCTAATATCGGATTCAATATCGGTTTTTCAATATCGGTTTTGCAATATCAGTTTTTCGATATAGGTTTTTCAATATCGGTTTTTCAATATCGGTTCTAATATCGGATTCAATATCGGTTTTTCAATATCAGTTTTTCGATATCAGTTTTTCAATATTTGTTTTTCAATATCGGTTTTTCAATATCGGTTCTAATATCGGTTTCAATATCGGTTTTTCAATACGGTTTTTCAATATCGGTTTTTCAATATCAGTTTTTCAATATTTGTTCTCCAATATCGGTTTTTGTATATCGGTTCTAATATCGGATTCAATATCGGTTTTTCAATATCAGTGTTTCAATATTTGTTTTTCAATATCGGTTCTAATATCGGATTCAATACCGGTTTTTCAATATCGGTTTTTCAATATCAGTTTTTCGATATCAGTTCTTCAATATTTGTTCTCCAATATCGGTTTTTGAATATCGGTTCTAATATCGGATTCAATATCGGTTTTTCAATATCGGTTCTAATATCGGATTCAATACCGGTTTTTCAATATCGGTTTTTCAATATCAGTTTTTCGATATCAGTTTTTCAATATTTGTTCTCCAATATCGGTTTTTGAATATCGGTTCTAATATCGGATTCAATATCGGTTTTTCAATATCGGTTTTGCAATATCAGTTTTTCGATATAGGTTTTTCAATATCGGTTTTTCAAAATCGGTTCTAATATCGGATTCAATATCGGTTTTTCAATATCAGTTTTTCGATATCGGTTCTAATATCGGATTCTATATCGGTTTTTCAATAGCAGTTTTTCGATATCAGTTTTTCAATATTTGGTTTTCAATATCGGTTTTTCAATATCGGTTTTTCAATATCAGTATTTCAATATTTGTTTTTCAATATCGGTTTTTCAATATCGGTTCTAATATCGGTTTCAATATCGGTTTTTCAATACGGTTTTTCAATATCGGTTTTTCAATATCAGTTTTTCAATATTTGTTCTCCAATATCGGTTTTTGTATATCGGTTCTAATATCGGATTCAATATCTGTTTTTCAATATCAGTGTTTCAATATTTGTTCTCCAATATCGTTTTTTGAATATCGGTTCTAATATCGGATTCAATATCAGTTTTTCGATATCAGTTTTTCAATATTTGTTTTTCAATATCGGTTTTTCAATATCGGTTCTAATATCGGATTCAATATCGGTTTTTCAATATCGGTTCTAATATCGGATTCAATATCGGTTATGCAATATCAGTTTTTCGATATAGGTTTTTCAATATCGGTTTTTCAATATCGGTTTTTCAATATCGGTTTTTCAATATCAGTTTTTCAATATGTGTTCTCCAATATCGGTTTTTCAATATCGGTTTTTCAATATCGGTTTTTCAATATCGGTTCTAATATCGGTTTCAATATCAGTTTTTCAGTATCGGTTTTTCAATATTTGTTTTTCAATATCGGTTTTTCAATATCGGTTCTAATATCGGATTCTATATCGGTTTTTCAATAGCAGTTTTTCGATATCAGTTTTTCAATATTTGGTTTTCAATATCGGTTTTTCAATATCGGTTCTAATATCGGTTTCAATATCGTTTTTTCAATATCGGTTTTTCAATATCAGTTTTTCGATATCAGTTTTTCAATATTTGTTTTTCAATATCGGTTTTCCAATATCGGTTCTAATATCGGTTTCAATATCGGTTTTTCAATATCAGTTTTTCGATATAGGTTTTTCAATATCGGTTTTTCAATATCGGTTTTTCAATATCAGTTTTTCAATATTTGGTTTTCAATATCGGTTTTTGAATATCGGTTCTAATATCGGTTCAATATCGGTTTTTCAATATCGGTTTTTCAATATCTGTGTTTCAATATTTGTTCTCCAATATCGGTTTTTGAATATCGGTTCTAATATCGGATTCAATATCGGTTTTTCAATATCGGTTCTAATATCGGTTTCAATATCGGTTTTTCAATATCGGTTTTTCAATATCAGTTTTTCGATATCAGTTTTTCAATATTTGTTTTTCAATATCGGTTCTAATATCGGATTCAATATCGGTTTTTCAATATCGGTTCTAATATCGGATTCAATATCGGTTTTTCAATATCGGTTCTAATATCTGATTCAATACCGGTTTTGCAATATCAGTTTTTCGATATAGGTTTTTCAATATCGGTTTTTCAATATCGGTTTTTCAATATCAGTTTTTCAATATGTGTTCTCCAATATCGGTTTTTCAATATCAGTTTTTCGATATCAGTTTTTCAATATTTGTTTTTCAATGTCGGTTTTTGAATATCGGTTCTAACATAGGATTCAATATCGGTTTTTCAATATCGGTTTTTCAATATCAGTTTTTCGATATCAGTTTTTCAATATTTGTTTTTCAATATCGGTTTTTCAATATCGGTTCTAATATCGGATTCAATATCGGTTTTTTAATATCGGTTCTAATATCGGATTCAATATCGGTTTTGCAATATCGGTTCTAATATCGGATTCAACATCGGTTTTTCAATATCGGTTATAATATCGGATTCAATATCGGTTTTTCAATATCGGTTCTAATATCGGATTCAATACCGGTTTTTCAATATCGGTTTTTCAATATCAGTTTTTCGATATCAGTTCTTCAATATTTGTTCTCCAATATCGGTTTTTGAATATCGGTTCTAATATCGGATTCAATATCGGTTTTTCAATATCGGTTCTAATATCGGATTCAATACCGGTTTTTCAATATCGGTTTTTCAATATCAGTTTTTCGATATCAGTTTTTCAATATTTGTTCTCCAATATCGGTTTTTGAATATCGGTTCTAATATCGGATTCAATATCGGTTTTTCAATATCGGTTTTGCAATATCAGTTTTTCGATATAGGTTTTTCAATATCGGTTTTTCAATATCGGTTCTAATATCGGATTCAATATCGGTTTTTCAATATCAGTTTTTCGATATCAGTTTTTCAATATTTGTTTTTCAATATCGGTTTTTCAATATCGGTTCTAATATCGGTTTCAATATCGGTTTTTCAATACGGTTTTTCAATATCGGTTTTTCAATATCAGTTTTTCAATATTTGTTCTCCAATATCGGTTTTTGTATATCGGTTCTAATATCGGATTCAATATCGGTTTTTCAATATCAGTGTTTCAATATTTGTTCTCCAATATCGGTTTTTGAATATCGGTTCTAATATCGGATTCAATATCGGTTTTTCAATATCGGTTTTGCAATATCAGTTTTTCGATATAGGTTTTTCAATATCGGATTTTCAATATCGGTTTTTCAATATCAGTTTTTCAATATTTGTTTTTCAATATCGGTTCTAATATCGGATTCAATATCGGTTTTTCAATATCGGTTCTAATATCGGATTCAATATCGGTTTTTCAATATCGGTTCTAATATCGGATTCAATACCGGTTTTGCAATATCAGTTTTTCGATATAGGTTTTTCAATATCGGTTTTTCAATATCGGTTTTTCAATATCAGTTTTTCAATATGTGTTCTCCAATATCGGTTTTTCAATATCAGTTTTTCGATATCAGTTTTTCAATATTTGGTTTTCAATATCGGTTTTTCAATATCGGTTCTAATATCGGTTTCAATATCGTTTTTTCAATATCGGTTTTTCAATATCAGTTTTTCGATATCAGTTTTTCAATATTTGTTTTTCAATATCGGTTTTTCAATATCGGTTCTAATATCAGTTTCAATATCGGTTTTTCAATATCAGTTTTTCGATATAGGTTTTTCAATATCGGTTTTTCAATATCGGTTTTTCAATATCAGTTTTTCAATATTTGGTTTTCAATATCGGTTTTTGAATATCGGTTCTAATATCGGTTCAATATCGGTTTTTCAATATCAGTTTTTCAATATTTGTTTTTCAATATCGGTTTTTCAATATCGGTTCTAATATCGGTTTCAATATCGGTTTTTCAATATCGGTTTTTCAATATCGGTTTTTCAATATCGGTTATTCAATATCAGTTTTTCAATATTTGTTCTCCAATATCGGTTTTTGTATATCGGTTCTAATATCGGATTCAATATCGGTTTTTCAATATCAGTGTTTCAATATTTGTTCTCCAATATCGGTTTTTGAATATCGGTTCTAATATCGGATTCAATATCGGTTTTTCAATATCGGTTCTAATATCGGATTCAACATCGGTTTTTCAATATCGGTTATAATATCGGATTCAATATCGGTTTTTCAATATCGGTTCTAATATCGGATTCAATACCGGTTTTTCAATATCGGTTTTTCAATATAAGTTTTTCGATATCAGTTCTTCAATATTTGTTCTCCAATATCGGTTTTTGAATATCGGTTCTAATATCGGATTCAATATCGGTTTTTCAATATCGGTTCTAATATCGGATTCAATACCGGTTTTTCAATATCGGTTTTTCAATATCAGTTTTTCGATATCAGTTTTTCAATATTTGTTCTCCAATATCGGTTTTTGAATATCGGTTCTAATATCGGATTCAATATCGGTTTTTCAATATCGGTTTTGCAATATCAGTTTTTCGATATAGGTTTTTCAATATCGGTTTTTCAATATCGGTTCTAATATCGGATTCAATATCGGTTTTTCAATATCAGTTTTTCGATATCAGTTTTTCAATATTTGTTTTTCAATATCGGTTTTTCAATATCGGTTCAAATATCGGTTTCAATATCGGTTTTTCAATACGGTTTTTCAATATCGGTTTTTCAATATCAGTTTTTCAATATTTGTTCTCCAATATCGGTTTTTGTATATCGGTTCTAATATCGGATTCAATATCGGTTTTTCAATATCAGTGTTTCAATATTTGTTCTCCAATATCGGTTTTTGAATATCGGTTCTAATATCGGATTCAATATCGGTTTTTCAATATCGGTTTTTCAATATCAGTTTTTCAATATGTGTTCTCCAATATCGGTTTTTCAATATCAGTTTTTCGATATCAGTTTTTCAATATTTGTTTTTCAATGTCGGTTTTTGAATATCGGTTCTAACATAGGATTCAATATCGGTTTTTCAATATCGGTTTTTCAATATCAGTTTTTCGATATCAGTTTTTCAATATTTGTTTTTCAATATCGGTTTTTCAATATCGGTTCTAATATCGGATTCAATATCGGTTTTTCAATATCGGTTCTAATATCGGATTCAATATCGGTTTTGCAATATCAGTTTTTCGATATAGGTTTTTCAATATCGGTTTTTCAATATCGGTTCTAATATCGGATTCAATATCGGTTTTTCAATATCGGTTTTGCAATATCAGTTTTTCGATATAGGTTTTTCAATATCGGTTTTTCAATATCGGTTTTTCAATATCGGTTCTAATATCGGTTTCAATATCAGTTTCTCAGTATCGGTTTTTCAATATCAGTTTTTCAATATTTAGTTTTCAATATCGGTTTTTGAATATCGGTTCTAATATCGGTTCAATATCGGTTTTGCAATATCAGTTTTTCGATATAGGTTTTTCAATATCGGTTTTTCAATATCGGTTTTTCAATATCAGTTTTTCAATATGTGTTCTCCAATATCAGTTTTTCAATATCAGTTTTTCGATATCAGTTTTTCAATATTTGTTTTTCAATGTCGGTTTTTGAATATCGGTTCAATATCGGTTTTTCAATATCAGTTTTTCAATATTTGTTCTCCAATATCGGTTTTTGAATATCGGTTCAATATCGGTTTTTCAATATCAGTTTTTCAATATTTGTTTTTCAATATCGGTTTTTCAATATCGGTTCTAATATCGGTTTCAATATCGGTTTTTCAATATCGGTTTTTCAATATCGGTTTTTCAATATCGGTTATTCAATATCAGTTTTTCAATATTTGTTCTCCAATATCGGTTTTTGTATATCGGTTCTAATATCGGATTCAATATCGGTTTTTCAATATCAGTGTTTCAATATTTGTTCTCCAATATCGGTTTTTGAATATCGGTTCTAATATCGGATTCAATATCGGTTTTTCAATATCGGTTCTAATATCGGATTCAATATCGGTTTTTCAATATCGGTTCTAATATCGGATTCAATATCGGTTTTTCAATATCGGTTTTGCAATATCAGTTTTTCGATATAGGTTTTTCAATATCGGTTTTTCAAAATCGGTTCTAATATCGGATTCAATATCGGTTTTTCAATATCAGTTTTTCAATATCGGTTTTTCAATATCGGTTCTAATATCGGTTTCAATATCGGTTTTTCAATACGGTTTTTCAATATCGGTTTTTCAATATCAGTTTTTCAATATTTGTTCTCCAATATCGGTTTTTGTATATCGGTTCTAATATCGGATTCAATATCGGTTTTTCAATATTTGTTTTTCAATATCGGTTCTAATATCGGATTCAATATCGGTTTTGCAATATCAGTTTTTCGATATAGGTTTTTCAATATCGGTTTTTCAATATCGGTTTTTCAATATCAGTTTTTCAATATGTGTTCTCCAATATCAGTTTTTCAATATCAGTTTTTCGATATCAGTTTTTCAATATTTGTTTTTCAATGTCGGTTTTTGAATATCGGTTCAATATCGGTTTTTCAATATCAGTTTTTCAATATTTGTTCTCCAATTTCGGTTTTTGAATATCGGTTCAATATCGGTTTTTCAATATCAGTTTTTCAATATTTGTTTTTCAATATCGGTTTTTCAATATCGGTTCTAATATCGGTTTCAATATCGGTTTTTCAATATCGGTTTTTCAATATCGGTTTTTCAATATCGGTTATTCAATATCAGTTTTTCAATATTTGTTCTCCAATATCGGTTTTTGTATATCGGTTCTAATATCGGATTCAATATCGGTTTTTCAATATCAGTGTTTCAATATTTGTTCTCCAATATCGGTTTTTGAATATCGGTTCTAATATCGGATTCAATATCGGTTTTTCAATATCGGTTCTAATATCGGATTCAATACCGGTTTTTCAATATCGGTTTTTCAATATCGGTTTATGTATATCGGTTCTAATATCGGATTCAATATCGGTTTTTCAATATCGGTTTTTCAATATCGGTTCTAATATCGGATTCAATACCGGTTTTTCAATATCGGTTTTTCAATATCAGTTTTTCGATATCAGTTCTTCAATATTTGTTCTCCAATATCGGTTTTTGAATATCGGTTCTAATATCGGATTCAATATCGGTTTTTCAATATCGGTTCTAATATCGGATTCAATATCGGTTTTTCAATATCAGTGTTTCAATATTTGTTCTCCAATATCGGTTTTTGAATATCGGTTCTAATATCGGATTCAATATCGGTTTTTCAATATCGGTTTTGCAATATCAGTTTTTCGATATAGGTTTTTCAATATCGGATTTTCAATATCGGTTTTTCAATATCAGTTTTTCAATATTTGTTTTTCAATATCGGTTCTAATATCGGATTCAATATCGGTTTTTCAATATCGGTTCTAATATCGGATTCAATATCGGTTTTTCAATATCGGTTCTAATATCGGATTCAATACCGGTTTTGCAATATCAGTTTTTCGATATAGGTTTTTCAATATCGGTTTTTCAATATCGGTTTTTCAATATCAGTTTTTCAATATGTGTTCTCCAATATCGGTTTTTCAATATCAGTTTTTCGATATCAGTTTTTCAATATTTGTTTTTCAATGTCGGTTTTTGAATATCGGTTCTAACATAGGATTCAATATCGGTTTTTCAATATCGGTTTTTCAATATCAGTTTTTCGATATCAGTTTTTCAATATTTGTTTTTCAATATCGGTTTTTCAATATCGGTTCTAATATCGGATTCAATATCGGTTTTGCAATATCAGTTTTTCGATATAGGTTTTTCAATATCGGTTTTTCAATATCGGTTCTAATATCGGATTCAATATCGGTTTTTCAATATCGGTTTTGCAATATCAGTTTTTCGATATAGGTTTTTCAATATCGGTTTTTCAATATCGGTTTTTCAATATCGGTTCTAATATCGGTTTCAATATCAGTTTCTCAGTATCGGTTTTTCAATATTTGTTTTTCAATATCGGTTTTTCAATATCGGTTTTTCAATATCGTTTCTAATATCGGATTCAATATCGGTTTTTCAATATCAGTTTTTCGATATCAGTTTTTCAATATTTGGTTTTCAATATCGGTTTTTCAATATCGGTTCTAATATCGGTTTCAATATCGTTTTTTCAATATCGGTTTTTCAATATCAGTTTTTCGATATCAGTTTTTCAATATTTGTTTTTCAATATCGGTTTTTCAATATCGGTTCTAATATCGGTTTCAATATCGGTTTTTCAATATCAGTTTTTCGATATAGGTTTTTCAATATCGGTTTTTCAATATCGGTTTTTCAATATCAGTTTTTCAATATTTGGTTTTCAATATCGGTTTTTGAATATCGGTTCTAATATCGGTTCAATATCGGTTTTTCAATATCAGTTTTTCAATATTTGTTTTTCAATATCGGTTTTTCAATATCGGTTCTAATATCGGTTTCAATATCGGTTTTTCAATATCGGTTTTTCAATATCGGTTTTTCAATATCGGTTATTCAATATCAGTTTTTCAATATTTGTTCTCCAATATCGGTTTTTGTATATCGGTTCTAATATCGGATTCAATATCGGTTTTTCAATATCAGTGTTTCAATATTTGTTCTCCAATATCGGTTTTTGAATATCGGTTCTAATATCGGATTCAATATCGGTTTTTCAATATCGGTTCTAATATCGGATTCAACATCGGTTTTTCAATATCGGTTATAATATCGGATTCAATATCGGTTTTTCAATATCGGTTCTAATATCGGATTCAATACCGGTTTTTCAATATCGGTTTTTCAATATAAGTTTTTCGATATCAGTTCTTCAATATTTGTTCTC